>NC_044924.1:4638134-4653620 GCF_003576645.1 Ipomoea triloba | reverse complement strand
AACCTTTTTTTTTTTTTTTTTTTTTTTTTTTTTTTTTTTTTTTTTTTTTTTTTTTTTTTTTTTTTTTTTTTTTAAGATTGGTTCAATGCTTCATTGTTTCTCACTTTCTTACATAAAATAATGTTTTTTTTTTCTAGCAATAATAAACAACAACAAAAAATCATCTAATAACCCTAAAAGACCTCTGAAAGATAACAATAGAAGTATAGAAGATCTCAAATTGAGTCTAAATCTAATTGGAATTCAAACTATGGTATTCTATAACAAAAATAATAATTTAATAAAATAAATTTTGTCCGAATATAATGCCTAAAAGTTCAACAAAGAAAAAAAATACAATTCAAAATTTAATTTAAGAGTTACATTTTCATGAATATTTTAAATATAAATTTATTCACCGAAATTTCAATGTGAATCCTTTCTACAATTTTATTTTCAGTTTAAATTAAGATTAACTTATGGATTCTAAAAACATAATTACCAAGTATAAAAACAATGACTTTTATATAAAATATATTTATAAAAAAATTGGGCTCAAAAAATTATGGTCCATATGCCGTCGCCCTGGCCGCACATGCCCAAGGCCGATCTTGATGTTTACTAGCACAATTTTTCCATTTTGAAAACTGAAGAACTTTTAAAAACTTTTCTAATGGGAAATAGAATCAATTATCCTCTATTCGGCTATATATTACTATAATCACATTACCACCATTATCTACTTACATATTTATTCATTATTATGATTACATTCATCTTCTCATACTTATCAAGATCTTTTTTTTTTTCTACTCACACTTATATAAACACAACTTATTTGTTTATGTTTAAAGATAAACATTTGTCACATCATCACAATTCAAGCTTAAACCTACACCAAATTTTAAATTTTGATTGAACTCAATAGATTATTATATTTAAAAGTAAAAATTATATTTATTCAATTCCGTTTAAACTAAACATATCCAAAAATATTTTAAATATTTGGTCATAAAATAACTCAAAATTATACGTACTTAATTGCGTTAATTTTATAACGATAGTAAAAAAAAAGTAAAAAAATATAAATATTAGTAAATAAGTTTTTTAAATAGAAAATAGAGAGAAAAAAAAACTAAACACTGAATTTTAAAAACAAAAATATAAAACAATTTTTTGAAATAAATGTCCCTAAAATTTTTGTACTACTACGAGTGATCAAAGAATGATTAATTGGGCCAGTTCGGTGCAAATAAGGACACCTCATGATGAAAAAAAAAAAAAAGAATGATTAAAAAAATAATGTTTTTCCCGCTGCGGGCTTAAGTAAGCTATCTCATGGCAACCTTTTGTCAAGGAGGAATTGGAAAATGCTGAAGGAGAAAAGGAAAATTTGGTGCGTTGAGGAATTCTGCAGAAAGTTTGTCTTCAAGCTTTGAGAATGTCGCTATTTATAGGGGACAAGATGCTGAGATTTTGGAAAATATGTTCCAAATCATGAGATTCCTTCAAGAATAATGTTCCAAATTTCTTGAAGGAATCTCGTTCGCCTTTATGCATAAGATTTCAATCACCTTTTACAGCGACGTAGAAGATTTGACCATGACATTGTTGCCATATATATGCATATTTATCCAAATAAATTTGTGCTCATAGTTATATTTTGTAAAGAGGGAAAACAACAACTATAATATGAAAATGTGCATGTGCCATTATGGCCTGGTGAATTTCACTTTAACCAAGTGTGCATTTTGTCTCAATTAAAGTTATAAACTAACAATTGAATTGAACATTTATGTTTATATATTAAATTAAATACTCAACAGATCTTATACAATAATATAGTTCAATTTAGACTTTCAGATGTCCACATAATATTTATTTAAAAAAATTTTAATATATATATATATATATATATATGTATGTATGTATGTATGTATGTATATAAAAAGTACAATTCAAAATTTTCAGGTAAAATTATTTTTTTGTGCATACTTATATAAAAAATCTATAATGCTAATAAAAAATCAAAATGTATAATAGTATAATTGCACAATATTAGTATATTTACGTAATAATTATTATGGTAATTAAGCTAATAATTACCATAATAATAGTATAATATAATTAATATTAAACACAGGTCGTTGGATTATTACAATTAATTTTTTATTCTATATATATACACACACACACACACAAACACACTTACAAGGCGTTTGGTTGAAAGGAATTGCAATTCCATGGAATTGTAATTCCCTCATTTCTATGGAATTAGAATCCCATGGATTTTAGGAAGGAAAAAAAAAAAAGAGTCTTAAGACAAAATGATCTCTCCATTTTTTAACCTAAAATTAATGCCCCACCTTCCCTTCTAGGTGATAGCGTGTATTATTCTTTGACTATTGTCAACAGAGAACGTTGTTTCTAAGCAATAATCATCAACATTAATCAAGTATGTTTTCTCAAAAGTCTCAAACATTTAAATTTGATGTGTATATATACAAATCCAAGAGACCGGCTAAAAAGTGACCGCTCAAAATAATACGGAGTAAATAACTACAATTTCCTTTCAACACAACTACAATATCATTTCGATATAACTACAGTTTCATTGTACAATACACACTCAAAAATGTGAAACTATTATTCAGTTTCATTTTATATACAGTGCAGTTTCATTTCAACACAACTACAGTTTATTTCGATACAATTACAGTTTCATTCGATAATATAAAAATAAATGTGGGGCAGTATCTTTTTAAATGAACTGTAGTATCAATTACGGAACTCCATTACGACTTACTACAACCATTTCCCCTACTTACTGAAACAACGTCATTTTGTGACCATGGTCCACAATACATTGTGGATTATGGTCCACCGTATAACGACTGCACATGCATGCGTTTTATAATGAGATTTTGGTAGTTAAAAATTGGCAACTTGAGATTTGTTTATTTATTTATTTTTAACCATTAAAGGCCAAAATCAAATTACACAAAACAATGCATTAAAAACATCCTAACAAGTACTGAGTAATTATTTAACATGAATAACCCAACCAAATTGATTAAATAATTGGTGGATAGGGATACCTACTAAGATTTTTGCTGCCCCTAAGATCAGAAGATCACAAAGCGAGCATCACCAGAACACAATAAATGATCATTGCACCGATACAAACAATACATTAATCGACGGTGCAGTACAATAATACAAGTGAATACACTAGACTATATTGCCTGGGGATCTTTAGGCTTTGCAGTAGCACATACATCCCTAAGTTTTGGAGAAGTAAACGGACCATCAAGCAAGTCAATGGAAATCAATCTATACGCCGCCTCGGTCAAGTGAGGGCCGTCCCAATCAATGTATGTGGAGGGATCAGAACACACAGTGGAAGGTGGTATGCCACATTCTGCCGAGGAGTTGTAGTTGTAAGGCCCCCCACCTCCACAGCAGGCACTTAGGCACTTGGGCTCTCCAACAAATCCTGCAAAAACTATGTTATAGTTTTGCCAACGTTAGCGTGCAAGCAATTAGGTTAGGGTTTATGGTTACCATGTTTTCGTGGAGAGCGATAGAGTTTCATGGCAGCGTTGTAGTAATCAGCGTAGATTATTAAGACATTGGGGTGTTGTTTCTGGATGTGGTCCAGCTGGGTTATGAGTAGCTGGTTGTGGAACTCTGCTAATTTATTCATCCAAATAAGACAACCAGTTTCTGGGTCGTAATCATCCTTGCTAGAAGTGCTTAGGAACTGTGATAGAGTCACTGCTAAGCATCCGTCAGGCATCTCCCCAGGAACCATGATTGTCTTGGCTCCAACTTCAATCAATTCCTTCAATTAGTATCAAATTTAACAAGCTAAGGTGACATTAATCGTAAACATTAAAAAGTGTATATAAAGACAATCCAAATTGATCAGATTGTTGGTTTAATATTTAAATAGTTTCATTGACCATTTTATTTGAACTGGTCAACTATGACAAGCTAGACTAATTTATTGGTTAGGGTTACAAGATAAGGTTTATCCTGTCAGTGTTGTTACTGATTTCTGTACCTTTACAGCTGAGGCAATGGCGTCAACAACCTTGGGCGCAAATGACCAAACCTCTTCTTTGGTGCTTCCTTGGAAAAGTGCATGTCGATAATCGTTGCCTCCAAAAGGTCCCAGAATAAAAAGTGAACCTTCAAATAGATCTCCGCAATCTGCACAACTAATTTTATTTGCTTACTAAAAAATTAATGAAATCAAATCTAGTTTTGTGCTGATCATGTAGTCTGGTCGTCACTAACAAACCAAATATCCACGCAACCAAACAGCTACACTACATTGTTAACAATCTCAATCTTACCTAGGTAAAAATTAGACGGATTTTATCAATTTATATAAAAATTTAAAAAATAATGCGGTGACATTTTCGTAATTATCATCAATTTCACTATGCTAACTTAAACACTTAAATATGTCGTCTTTAACAACTAAACATGCAAACTTGGTAAATTTTATAAGATTAGAGAAAAAGCTAAATTTTAAATTAAAATTGTAAATGCTAAACCTAAAGCAGTAAAAATTGAACCACTAAACCAAATAAAATAAAAAATTCAATCATAAACTATAAAATTGAAACCCTAAGTGCAATGCATTTTCACATTTTTGCAAGTGCGATCGTTTAATACTAAATATGTAAAATATTTATACTAAATGTACAAAATGTTAATACTAAAGTGCAAACCTGAAAAAGTATGAGAATTCCATATTTTAGTGTTCAAGTTTGCATAGTAAAGTTAGTAATAATTACGAAAATATCACTGCAATTTTTTTTTAAAAATTGATCTGATACGTCCAATTTTGTCTAAATAGAAAACAAAATATCTATCATCAATTTGGATATATGTACACTACAACTACATTCTCCCATTATATATCTACTTATTACATATTTATTCATTACTATTATTATATTCATTATCATCTATTTTTACTTACCACCATCTTCTACTTATATAAACATAACATAGCTTCTTTGATTATATTTAAAGTTAGACATTATTCATATTATCACAACTAAAACTTGACTCTTAACTAAGTTTTAGATTTTGTTGATTGAACTCAATAAATTATTTGTTCAAATATTTTTAGTTATATTATATCACAATATAAGTTTTGTTCAGATATTGGATATTGTAATTTCACATATACTAGACTTTAAGTTATATATATATTTCACTCAAATGAATATATTTAAACATATTTTAAATATTAACTCAAAAATTATTCATATTATCTAAACTAAATTTTTAGGTAAACTTAATAGGTCAAATTTTGAGTTATGTTATATATGAATATAAATTTGATTCGGATATAAAATATAAAGTTTTTACACATTTACAAAAATATTTTAAATATAAGAATTTTGAAATTAAACTTGTGTTAATTGTATAGCATTAGATAAAAAATAAGTTTGAAAAAATAAGTGTTAGTAAACAAGTTTTCTAAATAGAAAATAGACAATAGAAAACAGAGAATGAAAACACCAAAAAATTAGACAACAATAAACATATAACAGTTGAAGTAAACATGTCTTAAATGCTTACAAACTTCCTTTAAAAATGCTTTTTAATTTTTTTTTTTAACTTAAAAAAATCACCTTGCAACATTTTATATAGTTTCTAAAAAAAAAAACATCATAGATTGGATGTAATATAAAGAAAAAAGGTTAAAAACAATCACCCCTCTTAACTAATAAAACGAATAAAATAGAAAATCATGTACGTTGTAATTGTGATGTATAAAAAGTTAAAAACGTTTGCGGGAAAGTCATTACCTTAATATGCGTTTTGAGTGATATGATGCTCACGTAGTGATTATAACCATCAAATACGATCACAATGAAGTAAATATTAATTTCATTTTTTATCCTATAAACCTAGGTGATAATTCACTTTTAGTCTTTTTTATTAGAACATCTTAATTTGATCCTAGTATTATTGCGGTATGACCATTTTAGTCCTCCATAAACAAAATCGTTGAAATATTGTTAAATACTAAGATATTTCAATCTTTTTTATACAAAGTATGTTGAACCGTTGTATTTTTTATATTTATTTTTTTAAAACATCCATAATTGAAAACCGAAATGCTATTGTATTTAACGATATTTAAACTGTTTTGTTGATAAAGGACCAAAAATGGTTATGTTACAATAATACTAAGACCAAAAGTAAATGTTTTAATAAAAAGGAACTTAAAGTGGACTATCACCTATAAATTTCGGATAAAAAATGGAATTAACTCTTTAATATAATGTTTATAATTGATCAACTCAAATAAAAAAAAGTGTACAAATAACTTCAGAGTCGAACATGTGATTACTAAGCTAAATGTAATACAAAATAGGTCCAAGATGATAACAACTTGAATTTACAAAAGAGTTCTACTACATGGACTCACGTTCTTTACTCCTTTACTTTTACTCCATGACGTGACAAAATATGATAAGTTATCTTCATTATGTAGATCCTAAGGAAAGTGTCAACATCAAACTTTTGTGTGAAGAGTAAAAATAAAGAATATAACTTGGGAGTCCAATTAGTATTTTCCATCCCAAAAACTAGACCTGGCAATTCGTGTATACGTGTTCGTTAACTGGTCGACACGATAACGACACGAACACGATAAGGCTAAACACGGACACGACACGTTAAGGTTAACGGGTTCAAATTTTGAACACGAACACGATTTATTAACGGGTTAAGTGGGTTAACATTCATACAATGATAAAATAACATCCAAAACTCATAATTAAATAAGTTCATACCAGTTTTTAGAATAAAATTGAAAATAATAAAAATTCAAATTTCATATTGTTGAACATCAATAATTGGTGTAGAATCTTGGTCTAATTTAGTAAATTCATCCTTAATTCTAATTAGCGTGTTGTAAACGGGTTTGTGTAACCGGGTTAACATGTAATGTTAAGGGGTTAAACGGGTTCTTAATAGGTTTAACGGGTTGATCCGTTAAGACACGAAACATAAAGGGTTCTTAACGGGTCAACCCGTTAATGACCTGGGACACATTAAGGCTAAACGCTACCCCGTTATTTTTGTGTCCGATTTCTTGTCGTGTTAACAGGTTGTGTCCATAATTGCCAGATCTACCAAAAATTGGGTGGTCTTAATTATTACAGCTGAACATGTGATTAATTAAATGGACATGTATGTGCATGAATCTATATATTAGTCATATCATTTTGACAATCAGTTTGTAAACAGGGCTCAGGCGTTGACTACGCATTATCTGATTGCGTGCAAGTAAACTTTGTAGATAATTTTATGATTTTTATCCAACTATGAACTACATACTTTTAATTTTTCATATGCTTACAATAAAAAAAAAAAAAAATTATAGTGACTCTCTCCTATGTGAGAAGGATGAGTTGAATTGCATAATTTATAAGGATTCATGAGATCTTCAAATAGGGTATAGTATTTTATAAACAATAATAATAACATATATATGCATGAATCCCTACTGTGAAACTTGTAATATATTTGTATTTTTTTTCGCTCAAAACGTACAAAATAATGATTGTGTCATATATATATATATATATATATATATATATATATATATATATATATATATATATATATATATATATATAAAAGTATGTTTTGTCAGTGTCATCACAATATATCTGTGATTGAGCACGGAGTGCCACTATACTTACTTGAACGTGTTGTGCACAGAGATGGCAGCATGTCTTTGAACCAATTCAACTGAACTCTCATGGAAACATTGGTATAAATATTGCTAATCCCTCTTTCTTCATAGAATAAACTGTCCATCGCCGCCGCTCCGACGAACGCGAAATTCACACCTCCCTTTGTATTAATGCCGCCCAAAAGTGTTCCGGCCGACGGTGGCAGCAACGGAAGCCCAAACCGTTCAGCTGCCAACAACAACAATCCTCTGCTCGTTAATAAATAACAGAAGGCAAATACCAATTTTCGTCCCATAAATATTAACAGAATGACAGTTTTAGTCTATATATTTTAGCAGGTGTAACAGGTCTTATCAATTTTGACTAAAACTGTGATTGTGTTATTACAGAGTTATCCTCCAGTTAATTCTTGTAATCAGTGTAATATATATATATATATATATATATATATATATATATATATATATGGTAATGTTCAGGTGTGGTCACGCCCTTACGTGCGGCCGTGCAGTTTACACCACTCAATGTTAAGAAATGCACCACTCAATGTTACGAAATGCACCACTCAATAACATTTGAGTGGTGTCATATATGAAATACACCACTCAATGTTATTGAGTGGTGCATTTCGTAAGAGTGGTGCATTTCTTAACATTGAGTGGTGTAAACCGCACGGCCGCACGTAAGGGCGAATAGAAATATATATATATATATATATATACTCACCGATGAAGTCAATAATTAGGCGGCCGTCGGAGCAGCGGCCGGTGGGGTGGCCGAAGAAGGTTTCCCCGTAAGGCGGAAGTCCCATGTGGGGAATATCGTTGGAGGGAGAGAGGAGAAGGTGGTTTCCGGTATCGGTAACGGAATCGCCGAAGCCAAAAATTGCCGTATAGCACCCCACCGACGGTGTAAGTAGAATGGAGAGAATGAAAAGGATATTTATCATTTGTTCCATAGTTATGATAACGTAACCAATTACAAAAGAGAGACAAAAAGGCAAAGGTGATCAGGACTGATCATGAGTGGTAGCTCTACTTTCCATCGTATTAGCATTATTTATAGGCATCCATCATCCATCAGGGTAAACGAGGATAGATATTGTATAAATACTGTATTAATATGTCTAATTATTCTTATTTTGATTATTTAGAACAAGACTCAATATTTAAATTAAGCTTTGGTATTATTGGGAACGATTTAGGTTATTATAGTATTAATATTTTTTGTCTTTTATTTTTATAAGGGAATCAACTTAGAGACTCCATGTATCAATTTCTTTAATGTAGGAAAACTAATTACAACAAATTTGTTTCTTTTGCAAACTAGCACCAGTAACCTAATTATACATGAGACACTACCAACAAAAAAGAAGCGAACAAGTAATGAAAACGAAGATACCGACAAACCTATGCAAAAACGAATTAACAAAACTTAGAGTAATTTCAACTAAAAGTAGTATCTACTACCTAATACCATACAAACTACAATAAGTATTTAGATAATTATTTTTAGAAAAGTACAAATTAAACATTAATTTTAATGTAAACTATAGTAAACTTCTCTTATATAATCTTGCATTGATATACTTTGAATAAATTATTTAAAATACAAAGATTGGGCAGTAATTAAATTAGTTGCACAATGCAAGTGTAAAACTAGTATATTATATAAGCAATATGATTTTTAAAAAGCAATATGATTTTTTTAAAAATTGTAATTCCATTTCAAAAAAAAATTGTAATTCCATTTCAAAAAAAAATTGTAATTCGTTTCATCACATAAAAATTCAATACACTAATACAGTAATACTAAATACACAAAAGGTAACAAAAGTCAATAAAACCATATTACTAAATAAATTATTATAACTATTTAAATCATTCTAGTACATTGTTTGATTACAAATACGCAAAATCTCATTGATTACAATTACGGAATCACCCCATATAATATAAAGAAAAACGCAACTGGTTGTGCACAAAAAGGAGAGAGGGAGAAAGAGAAATGAGATGCGCACAAGAAGATTTGAACCACCGACCGCTTAGAGAAACGGTACTGTTCACTTTTATTTTTTCTATTTCTCCACTTGGAGAAGTCTAAAATTGTTTTCTCGAACAACATAGATAAAGTAAAGATTTGAGAGAAGATATGCAATTGAAAAATTAATTTTAGTAAATAAGTCTTTTATTTTTTCATTTTTTGTCACTTCTCCAATTTTTTTCCTCAGAAAATCCTCCAATTTTCAAAGGTAAGTAAACAACCCCCCCTCCCCCTCCCCTTTTAGTGGGCACTCCTTACGAAAAATTACACCTAACATTTAGGGCAAATAATAATACACCATAGCCAGGTCCATGTCCTAATTATTATGCACTCGAGAATACAGCACGTGAAATTGTATTGTGGATTTTAAATGTACAATTTTCTATTAAGGTTTCAACATTATTTTAAAGCAATTATTTATCTGAAAGAATTAAACTATAAAAACAGATAAATAAAAACATAAAACAATAAAGCAATAAAATGGAACCAGACACCAGAATTGATCACGCAGTTAGGAGCTCCACTCCTACGTCTGCGAGGCACTTCACGTCAGCCCAATCCACTAGATGATCACAAGAGTTACAAGGAGTCTAACAACAACCATTCTACACTAATGGTTACAAAAAAAACTCCTAGCCTTCCTCATCTTGGAGCTGACACTGTGCAAAACATCACGATTCACCAACACAGCTAAATCTTCAAGCAACCAGAATAAGAACACATGAAGAACTGTAGAAAAAACCAGTATGAAATCCTCTTGTGAAAACTGATTCGAAAGAGTAATTGAAGTAGGATTAGAATAGTAATCAAGATTGTAAAGAATCCCATGTGATTGAGCTATATTTATAGCCAAAATAATAACAAAACTTTCCTCAAGATTTGTAGCTGAAAATCACTCAAAATAAGGATCAGCCATAAGATTAGATCTGAGTAAAATGAGGATCATGATGACTGAATTCTGATTTGAATAAATCCCGTCCACTAGACTGCTCGTTGGCGTTGCTCCAGAACTGTTCCAGCGAATTGACAAAACCACCTAATAAAAAAATCTATGTTTTTGACTAATAATTAAGTCAATTAAAGGTGGTCCAAATGTGTATCATTTGTACACTTATTTCTACGTTGTCGCACACATCACTAAGTTAAGGATTGGACCATGAAGCAATTCGATCAGCCAATTATAGGGTGCTGCCTCGGCCATCCCAATCAATATGCAATACAACCTGGTCCCCAAACTCTACTGATCACAGATGATCAATAACGTTGGATGAGTGTGATGCATGGCTTCTTAAAATTCAAGAAACATTTCAAACTCGTATTCTTTACGATAAACATATGCATGAGTTTACAATCTCCCTATACATATAATTGGGAGTTGTCATTTGCCCCTCAAAAATGACACCATTGATCTCAAATCTTATGATTGAAATTTTTTGATTTATCATTTAGATTTATTTATCTTTTCAATTGACCTCACTTTCTAATTAAACTACAAGTTTGCCGTTATTTTTGTTTGTTTCCATTTCTCCCATCTCCCCTATACTTATCTCAAATCTTATGGTTGAAATTTTTTGATTTAACATTTAGATTTATTTATCTTTTCAATTGACCTCAATTTTTAATCAAACTACAAGTTTTCCATTATTTTGTTTGTTTCCATTTCTCCAATCTCCCCTATACTTATAAGATTTAACATTTATATTTAGATTTTGTTTGAAACATTTATCTTTTTAATGTTTTGTTGGATTGCAATTTTGCAATCCGTAAAAATACTTTTTTCTTTTAAAAAAAATTGTTTATTTCTTTTGTTTTGTTTTCTTTTATTTTATTTAATTTATTAGCTTCTTTTGTTTATTTTTTTGCTTTATTTTTTTTTATTTTTATTCTTTATTTATATGTAATAAATTTTTGAATGAAATAATATATTAAAAGAGTTCATAAATTTTTATTGATTTATAAATACTATGCATACAAATTAATTTCTATAAAAAAAAATTATGTTTTTGTTCTTTGATTTTATTTGTTAAGAATATAGTGTATTGTTTTGATGAACCAAATATGTAATTTTAGACGCCTAATTTTATTTTGAGTCTAGCAACATTTTCAGTCTAAGTCAAAGTCTAGTCAAAATTAGCAAGGATGATTTGAATTTGCGAGAATGTATAAAATTATTTTATACTTGCAAATCATTTGCTTCCACTAAATAAAAATAGACTAAGTGGAAAATGATCAAGCACCGAAGTAATCATCGAAGCCATGGTCACGAGTTTAAGCCTCACATTAAGAAGTCAACATGAAACATGTTCTCTCACAAATCAATTTAAATTATTTTGAAGACAAGAGAATGTGGTTGACATTGCAAAATGAAGAGGATGACATTTTAGCTCAATCGAGAAGAGGATGACTTCGATCAATTGAAGGATATGAGGCTGACTTTCCAAAATTGGAAAGAAAATCAGGATGAGGATGACTTCCAAATTGAGAAACATGATGACCTCAATTCCAAATCAGGATGAGGATGACTTCCAAATTTGGAAACATGATGACCTTCAAGCGAGAAGAAATTCGAATGAGGAAAATCAAATATTTTTTTTACTTGGAGTTGATTTAAATTGCGAAAAATTCAAAGATTTTTTTGGTGTAATTCAAGCTCAAGCAAGAATCACAGGCTGAATTATTTGAAAGAAATATTTGATTTGTCAAATAAAAAAGTGAATAAGTCAAATATTCACACTACCAGAAGGTGCAGAAAAGTCAAAATTGGAGGCTACAAGTTACAAGGTAAATACTTGTCAGATTGCTAGAAGACTTTTAAAGATATAAGAAGGAGAAATTCGAATTCATCTTACAAAGACTACTAAGGACATTAAATGTTGCAGATCAAGCTAGTAAGAGCTATCAGATCAAACCTAATGTCATATCTATGATAAAGGGTCACTTTTGTCTCGTAGGAAGGTAATGTATTAGTTAAATGTTTTATTTATAATAAGGTAACTTGGAACCAATAATTCTAATTAATAACACTTTTAATTTTTTTTTATATTTATAAAAATATATAATAATGCATTAGAAAAGTTGAAATATTTGATAAAAAGTAAGGAGGTAGCAAGGTGTGTGACATGGACATTAATAATGATGAGATAGAATTCGGTGACGTGATAATAAGTAATAACAATGTAAATGTGGTGAGTGATAGAGTGTATGACAATATAATAAAAAGAATAAAAATAGCTGCCGACTATTATATAGTATAATGACACCTCTATTACAATTCTAAAAATGATTGTCACAGAATCGAATTCTGTTGGTGGCGCATTGGTTCTTTGGACAATATTCCAAAAAAAAAATAATAATAAAGGTAACTTTATTTAAAAATTATATTTTTTTGAAAAAAATAAAAGAACCCATGGCTATCACTTGAGTTCAATCTTGTAAGTTGTAACCACCTAAAATGATAATAGAAGTGTTATCATATTACGTAATAGTTGGCTAATAAGTACTTTTCTTCATTGAAATAATAACAATTTATTTATATTGAATGATAACTAAGAAGTACTTTTTCTTTTTTGTTTTTTCTTTTCTATTTTTTGTAAATCCTATTTTGATAGGGATTCTCATTCTCTAGAAGCAAAGTACATTTTAGCTCAAGAAAGAATCATAAGTTCATTTCCATCAAAGTCACCTACTACAGCTTCACCTACCAGGTTGGTTTGTGGATGGGTATTCTGTTCACCAACTTGCGGAAACCAATCACGTGTCAATTTGCATGATAAAAAGAATGGCCACGATTCACAACTTCAACCAACCAATCCCTCATGCTAACAGGAAGTTTTGGTTTGAAGGAAGGAATTAAGAAAAAGAAAAATTATAATTTGGTGAGCAAAGAATAAGATGCGAATAAAATAGAAATTCAAATTATATTGTTTGATAAAAATTAAAATATCCTTGTGTAATAATAATACTAATAATTTTTTTTGGGTGTAGTCTAGGGTTTCCACCGTCGAACACAGTGACAAATCTCCTCGCTGGATTGTAGGCACTTCCATTGGGTGGGACAACTGACCTCGAGATTTAAGGCTGCTCCATACCCAAAGCCAAAGATCGAACCCTTGGCCTTTGGTTAATAATACTAATAATAATCAAAGGTAAAAAAGTCTTTTTCTTCCTTTTTTTTTCCTTTCCTTTTCCATTGAATTGCAATTCATGCAATTCATATGAGGAAGGGTATGAATTGCAATTCAACAAAACGAGAGAATTGTAATTCGGTCCTCCAAACAAACGCTATAATTCAGGTGTCTAAAGAATTGTGTTGTAATTGAATTACAACTACATCCAACCAAACATCCCTAATCTCGTTCTTTGCGCACAAAATTATACTGAGTAATAGAAAATGGATTATCAAATGAAAATGTTGATCATCTATACAATCATCACCCACAAAACAATCACCCTAGCTATGATATAGCAAACTTATAAACTCTAAGCTAGTTTTTCTTCTTTAATTTTATTTTAATTTTTTTTTTTGAAAAAATTTTATTTTAATTTTAATCTTTAACCTTTTGAGATATGGAGTGACCGTTTGTAAGTGGTGAAAGTAAGAATGTGTAACATTATCTCACACTCTAAGCTAGCCAAAACAATGAAGCCCAACAAAGTCAACATTGCCCCCACTGAGACTCGCACCTATAACCTCCCACTTGAGAGAATCACTTCATACCACTTGACCACAAGGCCTTTGGCGATTAGAAGGTATAATTAGTTGATAACATTAGCTGATTGTAGAAAGTTGTTTGATAGATTAGTTGTTAGGTGATAGCTGTTTGGTATAATTTCTTTTCTCAAAAAGCTAATTGAAAAGGCTGCTTTGAGTAGCCTTTTGAATTTTAGTATTTTAGAGTTACAAAAAGCTTATTAACCAAACTATTAATAGTGGTCAAATAAGCCAAAATTGGCTGAGAGGCTGATCTTCCCGTGTGGTTGTGCGGTGATCAATGCTCTTTAAAAAAAATTCTAAACTGATGCACCTTAAGTTGGATTAACATAAATATCACTTTGTAGGGAATGAAACAACACACCTTAAGAAGGAAAACCAAGCCCTTAAAGCCTTAGGTCAACGAACCTTAAGTTTCAATAACTGACGCACTTTAAGCACACAAACCGCGCACCTTAAGAAGAAAACTCACGCACCTTAAGAAGAAAAAAAACACGCACCTTAAGAAGAAAAAACATGCACCTTAAGCTTCAGGTTGACGCATCTTAAGTTTCAACAACTACTCACCTTAAACAAAAAATCACGCACCTTAAGCACAAAAGCCACACACTTTAAGCACAAAAGCCACACACCTTGAGTACAAAAATCACGCACCTTAAGTTTCAAGAACTACTCACCTTAAGCACACAATTCACGCACCATAAGTACAAAACCCGCGCACCTTAAGCACAAAACTCACGCACTTTAAGTTCAAAGACCACGCACCTTAAACACTAAACCATATACCTTAAATTTGATCTAAATTCAAAAACTACCAAATTGTCACCGCGATTTTTTTTATAAATTTTGATAATCCTGAACGTTTATTTAAGCAAGATCATTTGCTCAAATTTAACGCGCAATTGCACGAGAGACATCCAACCTCACGGTAACTGAATTCTATATATATATATATATATATATATATATATATATATATATATATATATATATATATATATATATATAAATTAACAT
>NC_044924.1:4559532-4637419 GCF_003576645.1 Ipomoea triloba | reverse complement strand
TATATATATATATATATATATATATATATATATATATATATATATATATATATATATATATATATATATATATAAATTAACATGAACCCCAAATTTTTGCAACCTTGTGTGGCGACTAGGGGTGTAAATGAGCCGAGCGGTTCGCGAGCTGCTCGCGAACCGCTTGGTCAAAGCTCAGCTCGAGCTCGGACAAATTCGAGCTCGAACCGAGCTCGAGCGGCTCATTTAGCAAACGAGTCGAGCTCGAGCTCTAATATCTTAGGCTCGTGGCTCTACGAGCTGCTCGCGAGCCATATATATATATATAATAATATTATTATTAATAATAAAATTTATAAAATTAAAATTTGAAATACTAAAATTTTAAAATCAAATAGGTTAAATTTGAGCTCAAAATTGAACTCAAATTCGAATTCGAACATGAATTCGAGCTTGAATTCAAGCTCGAACTCGAGCTTGAGATCGAGCCCGAGCTCGAGCTCAAACAAATGAGCTGCTCGCGAGCAGCTCGAAAATTGTTGAGCTCGAATTCGAGCATCAGTTCTCAAGCTCGATCGAACTCGAGCTCGAGCAGGGCCTTCATTTATAATGAGATTTACACCCCTAGTCGCGACCTTGGCGGCCTGGCCGCACATGCATGCGTTTTATAATGAGATTTTGGTAGTTAAAAATTGGCAACTTGGGATTTGTTTATTTATTTATTTTTAACCATTAAAGGCCAAAATCAAATTGCCCAACACAATACATTAAATATATCATAACAAGTACGAAGTAATTTTTTAGAGGATAACCCAATCAAGTTGATTGAATAATTAGTGGGTAGAGATACCTATTAGGATTTTTGCTGCACTTATGATCACAAAACGAGCATCACCATTACACAATAAATGTTCAGATGATTACACTACATTAATAGACGGTGCAGTACAATACAAGTGAATACACTACTGGACTATATTTCCTGGGGATCTTTAGGCTTTGCAGTAGCACAAACATCCCTAAGTTGTGGAGAAGTAAACGGACCATCAAGCAAGTCAATGGAAATCAATCTATACGCCGCCTCGGTCAAGTGAGGGCCGTCCCAATCAATGTATGTGGAGGGATCAGAACACGCAGTGGAAGGTGGTATGCCACATTCTGCCGAGGAGTTGTAGTTGTAAGGCCCCCCACCTCCACAGCAGGCATTTAGGCACTTGGGATCTCCAACAAATCCTGCAAAAATTATGTTATAGTTTGGCCAACGTTAGCGTGCACGCAATTAGGTTAGGGTTTATGGTTACCATGTTTTCGTGGAGAGCGGTAGAGTTTCATGGCAGCGTTATAGTAATCAGCATAGATAATTAAGACGTTGGGGTGTTGTTTCTGGATGTGGTGCAGTTGGGTTATAAGTAGCTGGTTGTGAAATTCTGCTAATTTATTCATCCAAATAAGACAACCAGTTTCTAGGTCGTAATCATCCTTGCTAAAAGTGCTTAGGAACTGTGATAGAGTGACTGCTAAGCATCCGTCTGGCATCTCCCCAGGAACCATGATTGTCTTGGCTCCAACTTCAATCAATTCCTTCAATTTTAATCAAATTTAACAATCTAATTAAGGTGACATTAATCGTAAACATGAAAATGTGTATACAAGAACAACCCAAATTGATCTGTTGGTATAATATTTATATACTTTCATTGACTTTTTTATTTGAACTGGTCAATCATGACAAACTAAGCTGATTTATTGATTAGGGTTACAAAATAAGGTTTATCTTTAAGTACCTTAACGGCTGAGGCAATGGCGTCAACAACCTTGGGTGCAAATGACCAAACCTCTTCTATGGTGCTTCCTTGGAAAAGTGCATGCCGATAATCGTTGCCTCCGAAAGGTCCCAGAATAAAGAGTGAACCCTCAAATAGATCTCCGCAATCTGCACAAATAATTTTATTTGCTTACTGAAAAATTAATGAAATCAAATCTAGTTCTGTGCCGATCATGTAGTCTGGCCGTCACCAACAAACCAATATATATATATATATATCCGCGCAACCAAACACTACATACATTTTTACATCATTTGAATTGGCATTAAATAGATCTCGATAAAAATCATATAAAAGCTTATCGTGTATGTCATGGGAGGTGTTACTTCTAGCACATGAACAAACAATAAAAATTTTGTTCGAATCCAAAGATAGGAAACACCTGCAGAAAAATATACAAGTATGTATATATATATATATATATATATATATATATATATATATATATATATATATATATATATATATATATATATATATAAAAGAAGTATATGGTGTTTATAGTTGACTCAAATAAATAAATAAAAAGTTAATAAATAGCTTCAGAATCCAACAAGTGATTACTAAAGTAGGGTGATCTTAATTATACAGCTGGCTGAGCATGTGATTAAATGGACAAGTATGTGCAGGAATCTTTATACTAGTCATATCAATTTCACAATCAGATTGTGTGGGGCATGCTTTACTTTTGCACGTATTTTTAGGAAGTAGGGAGAATAATGTTTGTTTTCCTATTTTGCCCTCAACTTGCCTATGTGACATGTGTGTTGACTTTTTACTAAAAATAGAAAAGGATTGTCCTTTGCACATTTCTCTAGAAAAGTTAGGAGAAATAATTCGGGGGAGTTTGCTTCGTAGAAAGGGGAATGGTTGATATGAATAGGCACATTTCTCCAGAAAAGTTAAAAGTATAATTATATTAAAAATTTCAAATCGAAGGATATTTTGGAAAAAATAGAAATGTAGTAGTGTTTATTTTAGGAAAGTGGATAATAATTTGAAACGGATAAAAAGAAAAATAAGATATAAATAAAATAAGACGGAGGGAATATTTTGTTTAACACATGGTACACTTTGACAATCAGGCGTTCACTATAACGCCTTCGCACGCATTGTCTAATTGCTTGCAAGTAAACTTTGTAGACTATTTTATGCGGGAAAATGTTACATTTACTCTAATTTTTAACTCTCAATTTTTACTTTCTAGCACAAAATCTTCAAGTAAACATTTGTATTGAGACCCACATTGAAAAAGTAGCTTATCAGATCCCGCCACATCAGGGAGTAAAATTGAGAGTACATAGTAAACTCTTTTATCCAACTACCTTTTTCTTATGCTTACCAAAAAAAAAAAAAAAAAAAAAAAAAAACTAAGGTGACTCTCAAGTGAGAATATCTTATAGATCCTTTTATGTGAGACCGAAAAACTATAATATTAATCAGAAATAAATTAATTATTACGTATATAATAAACAAATGTGAAACATTTAAATTAAAATTTAATTTAATTGCAATACTTATTAGGACAAATTAATTATTAATTATAGGGAATTGATTATTATTTATAAGGTAAATTGCAATACTTATTAAAAAAATACAATACTTTTTATTTTAAAATCAAAATATAATATTTAAGAGTTAAAAAGTTACTTTAAAAAAAAACTATAATACTTATAAAAAATTCAATCACCCTCATATATAAGTAGATATGACCACGATTTGGTTTGAACCTGACGGTGTAAACTGAATCGTGCACGGTTAGAACTGAAATAGAACCGATTATACGAATCCGGTTCCAAAACCGTGAAAAAAATAAAAAAGCAAAAAAAAATACACATGCATAATGCATTATGACTTCTGAAGCCACTACCAAGCACCAATATAGATATATATATATACATATATATATATATATATATATATATATATATATATATATATATATATATATACACACACACATACATATATGTATATATACACATACATATATGTATATATACACATACATATATGTGTATATATACATATATATGTATATATATGTATAATGACTTCTGAAGCCACTACCAAACGCCAATACATATATATATATTACGGAGTATATATTTTGTATATATATATATATATATATATATATTACATATTATACATATATATTTGATATATAGTAAATAACAAAGCATATTATATATATATATATATATATATATATATATATATATATATATATACACTAAATAACAAAATATTAAAAAAATAAAAGTTTGAACAGACAGTTCTAATCGTAACTGTTGGTTCATGAACTATCAACAAGAACTTTAATATAAGGTTTCGGTTTCGGTTTGACCATTTGAGAAAACGGAACCTTAGTCATAGCTATGTGTATGGATTCATGAGATTGTCTCATACAGTATTTTATCAAAAATAATTATAATAATAGTAATAATAACAACAACATATGCACAAAGGGTCACACTTGTGTGAGACCGTCTCACGCATCTTTATTCGCGAGACCGTCTCACGCATTCTTATTCGTGAACGGGTCGGGTCGGGTTGAATATACGTGCAAGTGTCATATTTATATGCTCAAATATATTACTAATAAGCAATACAACATTTTTCATAATAAGTAATGTTGACAAATGCTCATACTTATAAGGAAAAATATAATAGTTTTAAATTAAAATTAAAAGTATGATAATTTCCATTAAAAGTATTACAATTACCATTATAAGTAACAAAAAATTTATTCCTAATTAGTATTGTATTATAAATATTACATTTTCATCTCAATTCGACCCGTCTCGTGGTGAGACGGTTTTACACAAATTTTTGCCATGTAAGAATCCCGGGAAACTTGTAATATATTTGTATTTGTTTCGCTCAAAACGTACAAAATAATGATTGTGAATCTTGAAAATTTTGTGATAATTCTAACGAAGAGAAAAGTCAACTTTTGATGTCTCTAATTATTTTATTTTTTTAAAGTATGTTTTGTCAGTGTCATCACAATACTGTGATTGAGCACGGGCTCCCACAGTCCCACTATACTTACTTGAACGTGTAGTGCACAAAGATGGCAGCATGTCTTTGAACCAATTCAACTGAACTCTCATGGAAACATTGGTATAAATATTGCTAATCCCTCTTTCTTCATAGAATGAACTGTCCAGCGCCGCCGCTCCGACGAACGCGAAATTCACACCTCCCTTTGTATCAATGCCGCCCAAAAGTGCTCCGGCCGACGGTGGCAGCAATGGAAGCCCAAAGCGTTCAGCTGCCAACAACAATCCTTTGCTCGTTAATAAATAACAGAGAGCAAATACTAATTTTCGTCCCATGAATATTAACAGAATGACAGTTAACAATTTTAGACTTTTAGTCCACATATTTTAGTTGGAGATGTGATCGCTGAGCGATTGGCCAAGCTCAGAGAGACGTTGCTTTTGAATGCCCACACGGTCTGACCAATTTTGGTATGAAAATAATAGTCAGTGGTAATTAAACATCTAGACTAAAACTGTGGTTTTGTTAATATTGGTATGACCAAAATTAGTATATCTAGACTAAAATTGTAGTTTTGTTAATACTGGTATGACCAAAATTGATATTTGTTTATAACAGAGTTATCTGGCACTTAATTTTTGTAATATATACTCACCAATGAAGTCTATAATTAGGCGGCCGTCGGAGCAGCGGCCGGTGGGGTGGCCGAAGAAGGTTTCCCCGTAAGGCGGAAGTCCCATGTGGGGAATATCGTTAGAGGGAGAGAGGAGTAGGTGGTTTCCGGTATCGGTGACGGAATCGCCGAAGCCAAAAATTGCCGTATAGCATCCCACCGCCGGTGTAAGTAGAATGGAGAGAATGAAAAGGATATGCATAGTCATGATATCAGCTAAACTACAATACAAGGAACGTAACCAATTACAAAAGAGAGACAAAAAGATAAAGGTGACCAGGGAACTTGATCATGAGTGGTAGCTCTACTTTCCATCTTATTGGCATTATTTATAGGCATTCATCAGGGTAAATAAACGAGGATAGATACTGTATCATAATTAAGGATTTTTCTTTTTAATTTTTATTTTTGACTTTTACAGCACTGTCTAGTTTTCATTTTTCACTGAACAACTGAGAATTATGTTTATTTATTTTTTTTCAATTTATGAAATGGATAGGGGTCAAATTAATCAATGAATTACATGCAAAAAATACAATTAATTAAGGTATCTAATTATTTTAAAAAGAAGTACAATTTGCCCATGAAACACATTAAACCCGTGCTATTGAACCAAAATCATATGTTATGTTGATTAATTACCGGGTACTGACATTTTCTTTAGTTCTAATTTTTTTAATTAATAAATTTGACATTCATGCCAACATTCTCTTCATACTTGGAGAAGGCAAATTTTACTATAGACCGCGCATCAAAATAATGTCGTTTTGATTAATGAAAACAGACGGATGAAACGGCCTCCGTTCCGCGTCATTCACTTTCAGTTTATATACACTGTAGTTACATTTCAACACAACTGTAGTTTCTTTTCGATATAACTGCAGTTTTATTCGATATTATACACTCAAATATGTGAACATGTTATTTAGTTTCCTTTCAACACAACTACAATTTCTTTTATAATACACTGCAGTTACATTTCAACACAACTACGATATCATTTCGATATAACTACAGTTTTATTGGACAATATACACAAAAAAATAATTTCGATATAACTACAGTTTTATTGGACAATATACACAAAAAATGTGAAATTGTTATTCAGTATAAATTTATATACACTGCAGTTACATTTCAACACAACTACAGTTACATTTCGATATAACTACAATTTCATTCGATAATATAAAAACAAATGTGAGGCAGTATCATTTGAGATGAACTGTAGTATCGGTTACGGAGATTTACATCATCCGTTTCTCCACTTATTGAAATGACCTTTTTTTGTGACCATGATCCACGGTATAACGATGGTTTGGAGACGGGTAAAAATCAGAACTAGAGAGTAGAGGCCATGAAAATCAAAAGTTTTTGTTTCCTGTGCAGACATTACTCATGTAATCATGTTTAACGAAAGTGGAGGTCCAGGAGTTACGGATGTGTAGGTATTGGAGCTACGTGGATGTGGTGCTTAGTTACTAGTAGGAAATTTTTTAGTTCTCCGTCACATTTTACCTGTCATGTTCACTATTCACCAGTCAATTCTGATCTTTTCTCTTATTGTTTATTTTATTTAGTATTTTTTAAATGTTTTTAATTTTTTCTTTTGTATTTAATAGTACTTTTATGTAGCTTGTAAATATATAAATTTTATATACTCATACTAAACCTAACATTATAAAAATCTGAATTAAAAATAATTTTAGTCAGGCCTCGTTAACCAAATCAGTGTTAAACATTACAACACCAATACATGGATCTGGTCAGACCGATTCCGACGTTACGTGAAGCTGATTTCGGATCGTGCAATAGTGCTTTGAGTCTATTTGTGATTTATATTATGTTTTATTCCCCTTTTTTATCAGTTAGCTTTTGTAGCCTATATATATAGGCCAAATGTTAATGCTATTTAAATATGAGACATAATGCAGTATTGTCTTCTTCCTTTGGTCTCTTGTGAGTGCTCTATAACCAGACACTGACATATCAAATTGGACGGAGGGTAATTTTATTTTTTCAATTCAGTGTTTACGGGAATAAAATTAACAAAGAAATCAAATAAAAACTGAACATATTTAGGATGCAATATCATCTGAAAACTGACAGCTCAATGCATTACCTAAAGTTTTCTAGCTATTTGGTCCAGTCACACGATTTTTGTTTGTTTCATAAGCTAATTGCATTATTTTTTTAGTTGAATGGCTTAATTACATTTTTGAATAATTTAGTGGTTAATTTGACATTTATTTCTTTTTTTCAAAAATGAAATTATTTTAGAGCTCAATTGTTTAATTCGATTGTATCAACTTGTGTTGGTGCCGAATTGGGGAAGATGGCATCTAATCTTTTTATATAATAATATTTAAAAGTTGTGTTATTTTTGAAACCCAATATCTTATTAGTTTTAGTTATGCTAAATTTAGCTGAAAATATTTAGCTAAATATATATTTACACTTTATAAATTATCATTTTTTTTAATCGTATATGGGCACTAATTAGACCAAATTTGATCTTTTTGCACATGAGACACTATCAACAAAAAAGAAGCGAACAAGCAATGAAAACGAAGATAATGACAAGCCTATTCAGAAACGAATTAACAAAACTTAAAGTAATTCCAACTAAAAGTAGTATCTACTACATCGCTAATATCATACAAACTACAATAAGTATTTAGATAATTGTTTTTAGAAAAATTCAAATTAAACATTAATTTTAATGTAAACTATAATGAACTTCTCTTATATAATCTTGCATGTTTTGAATGCAACTAACCCTATTACATTGTAGTATATGTTCATCTATACTTTCTCAACCTATTGAAACACAAAGAGTCAATATCGCATCTACTGAGACTCGATCTCATGACCTCCCATATATGAGAGTAATTACATGTCATATAATCTTGCATTGATATACTTTGAATAAATTATTTAAATACAAAATTAGGTATTATATCAGTCGCACAATACTTGTGTAAAACTAGTGTATTATATAAGCAATATGTTTTTTTTTAAAATAATTTGGTAATTCGTTTCATCACATAAAAAATTCAATACACTAATACAATAATACTAAATACACATATGGATATTTTAAGGACCGCAGACAACCTCTTTCGGAGTTACCCTTCTCTCGTATACTGGAGATTTCTTGGTAGCCAAAAATGACCCACTACACTGCCTAGACGATCCCCATTTAGTGAAAGCCTTAGCTATAAAGGAAGCTTTAACTTGGCTCAAAGATGAAGGATGGCAAGCAATTACCATAGAGTCGGATTACCTCAAAGTATGTCAACTTCTAAAGGTTCCATCCCGTGGTCATTCCTACGTTGGATGTTGTTAATCAGACAGTGTCAGTGAATGTGCTTAGCAGGTTGGTCTCTCGGTCTGGAACGATCATGTTCCTTCTTGTATTTAACATTTTTTCCCATTTACGGGAAAAAGAAATAATGAGATGCGTGCAAGAGGATTTGAACCACAGACCGCTTAGGGAGGCAACACTATTTACCCATGTTTTATTTTTTCTCCACTTAGAGAAATCTAAAATTGTTTTCTCCAAAAACATAGATAAAGTAAAGATTGTAGAGAAGATAGGAAACTGAAAATTTGATTTTAGTAAACAAGGTTTCTATTTTGATTTTTTTTTTTCACTTCTCCAATTATTTTTTCGGATATCCTCCAATTTTTCAAGGTAGGTAAACAACCCCTTAATTTTTATATTGTAATTAATGCTTTTACAATTTTTCCACGGTAAACAACCCTTATTTTTTATATTGTAATTCAAGCTTTTACTTTCAAGTTATTTCACGGTAAATACATGTTTTCATATTCTTCCTACATGAATAAAACTTTATTTATCTTCCTGCATCTACACCACAAACACTTACCATTTCTCATAGCTTTATAATCTCAACCGATAATTTTGAAAGAGCAAGAGACTTAAATTATAAAATTATATAATAGACTTCTTAAAACACATAAAAGCCAATATATAATATAAAAAAAAATTAAAATGATAAAACAAAATGTGGATGAAATTTGCTGGTCACTCCTTACGAAAAAGTATACCCAACATTAGGGCAAACAATAATACAGCAGAGCCAGGGCCCAGGTACAGCTCCTAATTTTTTATTTATTTATTTATTTTATTTTTTTTGAGAAAACAGCTCCTAATTATTATGCATTCGAGAATAATAATAATAATATCATATGCACACATCCCTAAGCCAGGTCCCCACACTCTTCCTCGTCAGGGTCCCAAGGCTCAGCTCCAAAAACGTACTGTACTTGTTTTTTTTTTTTGAAAATGACGTACTGTACTTGTTGTGTTCAACATTTTAGGTAATGACTCGTCAACTTAGTCACAGTTGGAGGAGTGGGTGTGATACTTAAATTCAAGAAACATTTCAAAGTCATAAGTATTCTTTATAATAAACGAATGCATTAGAATATAAAATATTATTAATTGTAATATTTATAATTGAAATTGTGATGATTATAAAATGTAATTTTAATGTAAATATTGTAATACTTATACTGAAATGTTATTTATAAAAGAAATTGTTATATTACTTTTTATATACAATAAATATACTATATAATAATAATAATAATTATTATTATTATTATTATTATTATTATTTTTATTATTATTATCGTCGTAGTCGTCGTTACTACATAAGTATATCAGTGTTGGATAATTTTGCAATTTGAATGTTTATTTCAATTCTATTCTTTAATCTAATAACCAAATACCATAATACATTTCATGGATCTATTTCTTACACAAAATCAAATAATGGAATTGAATTCCTATTATATTCCTTAAATATTCCATTTCCAATGGACTTTGGTACATATTTCCCCTTTTTTTAAGCAAGTTCATATTGCCTCATAATTAATTACATGAACCAAACATGTTCTTAGATTGTTAGTCAGTAAATTTTCATCACATGGCATGATTTTATTGATAAAAAAAAAAAGAAATGGATAAAAGTTATAAATTACTTTTTAAATTTTGTTATGAAATGAACCAAATATACCCCGTAAATAGAGATAAAAATATAGTGAAAATGGAGTTATGCATACTACAACTCTCTTCAAAACTAGAAAAATAAAAATGAAATAATGTTTTATTGAGATTATGAAAATTTATAGGAGGAATCATTTTCAAAATATGAAAATGCTAACCCTCGAACATATTATACATACCTCATAAATTGAATGCAATATAAAGGGGGAAAAAAAAAGGGAAAAATGAAAAATCATCCCTAAAACCAATCACGAGTAATGGGTGTGGTAGGTGTGATGTCCCAAAACTTGTGGACAAGAAAGTTGTTATATAAATACAACATCAATCTTAATATTCACAAAAGTATCGTGACATCTTCAATACTTGAGATTTTTTCTTAATTTTTTGTGGGTCTCAGCTTCCACATCTTCATTCACTATCTCGATTACTCAACCAAAAGGACTTTTCTCCCCTTTAATTTTAAATTGTTTTTAATTTTTTATGAATTCACCATTTTACTCAACTATATTTTTATTATTTATTTATCTATTATCATTCTAAAAATTATAATTGTAGTTATAATTATAAAATTAGTAACATTATTTAATTAAATTAATAATAATAAATTTAATAACAATATTAAATTTAAAAATTAAATAAAAATAAATTTAACAATATTAATTTAATTAATAAATTTAATAACAATATTAACAAGTTAATAAAATTAAATTACAAATTATTTTAAAAAAAAAAAAAAGCAATTACAACAAGAAGCTGGGCCCGTAAAGACCGTTACATTTTTTTTTTTTATTTCTTGGCAGATTCTTTTTTTTTTTTTCCTTTTTTAGTTTCTTGGTAGATTCTCTTTTTTTGTATTTTTGTTTTTATTTTTATTATCCGTCCTCTATCCCTAGTTGGCACATAAAAAATCACAAAAAATTCAATGATATTGAGGATGCTCTAAGGAATCTGTCTTGTACAATTTGTCGAAGTCGTATGAATTTGTCAAATTTTTTTTAGTACTACTGTAGTATATGTTCATACATATTTTGTTAATATATTGAAGCGCATAAAGATCGTCCATGCCCCCATTAACGTTTGAATCTATGACCTCTTATTTAAGAAAATCACAACGATATTATAGTTCATTTCAATTTATGTATATACATAGTACCTTAATTTATGGTTGGCAAGTTGGCCTTAGCTTGTTGTAATAACACATGCCACTGCTCATGCATTGATTACAACTACGACCGACTGTATGTCTTGTTGGGTGCAAGTAAAGTTTATTGACTATTTTATCCAGTAACCTCTCTTTTTTTTTTTCTTTTTTTTTTTCTATGCTCACACGTACTTGACAACGTTTGGTAGATGGAAAAGTTCAAAATTTTTTAAAAATTTAAAAGATTGAAAAATTATCTCTATTTTGGTGTAATTTTTGAGGCAAGAAATTTCGGAATAGTTGAGAATCAAATTTCATGATATAAAGAAAAGTAAATTCTACTTAGGGGTATTTTTTTCTCAAGTGACTGAAAATCCTACCAAATTTATTCAATTACGTATTTATCTTTTTTGGCGCAACGTTAAAATTAAATCTCTTATAAATATAAGAAATAAATTTATTTGTAGTTTCTCTCACCATTACACATTTTTTATCAAAGAAATTTATATCCAAGTATGTCTTCTCGTTGTTTAATTTCTATACATATAGTAGTTCGCGTATACATTCCTTGTGTGTGTGTGTCTATATATATGGTCTAATTTTCGTGCGGAAAAAAGTTTCCCGTGCGAACGTGCGGTCATTCACCATTAGGTATGCAAGAATGTACCACATATTTAGGAATGCACCGATGGTATATATTTGTGTTGAATTTGTGCATTTCATCCTGGTACATTTCTGAATACGTTGGGGTGTTTTTATGCATACCTAATAGTGCCTAATGCCATATCTATGTATTTATGCATATCTAAGTAGTTGTGCATATCTAAGTAGTTGACGAAAGCGTCCATGGCTACAGTCATCTCAAACCTAATGCCATATCTATGATAAAGGGTCACTTTTGTCTCGTAGGAAGGTAATGTATTAGTTAAATGTTTTATTTATAATAAGGTAACTTGGAAGTTGGAACCAATAATTCTCATTAATAACCCTTTTAACTTCTATATATTTATAAAAATATATAATAATGCGTTAGAAAATTTGAAATATTATATTATTGATAAAAAGTAAGGAGGTAGCAAGGTGTGTGACATGGACATTTAATAATGATGAAATAGAATTCGTGACATGATAATAACAATGTAATGTTGTCGGTGATAGAGTGGATGTCAATATAATAAAAGGAATAAAAATAGCTGCCAACTATTATATAGTGTAATGATACCTCTATTATCATTCTAAAATTGTTGCCATAAGATCGAACCCCAGTGGCAGTCTATTGGTTCTTTGGACAGTATTCAAAAATTAAAAAATAAAAATAAAAAAACAAAGAAAGAAAAGAACAAATGTAGCTTTATTTAAAAATTATAATTTTTGGAAAAAATAAAAGAATCAATGGCTACCACGACTCCACGAGAGTTCAATCTTGTAACCACTTATTTAGAATTATAATAAAATTGTATCACATTACATACTAGTTGGCTAATAAATACGGAGTACTTTTCTTCATTGAAAAAATAAATAAATTTTATTTATATTGAATGACAACTAATAAATACTTTTTTTTTTGTTTTTATTTTTCTCCTTTTTGTAAATCCTATTTTGATAGGGATTCTCATTCTCTAGAATCAGAAGTACATTTCCATAAAAGTCACCTACCACAGCTTCACCTACCAGGTTAGTTTGTGGAAGGGAATTTTGTTCACCAACTTGCGGAAACCAACCTACACGTTTTTTATGGCAAAATCAATAAAGTAAAGATGTGAACTTTTTTATTTTTATGTCTTTGGGGGTGTTTGGTTATTTCTTTGTGGGTGTTTGGTTATTGGCTTATCAGTCAAATTTTAACTTATTTGATCAAGTTTAGCTGTTTGATCTACCAATAAGTTATTTTGAAGTGTTTGATAAATGACTTATTGGTTTTGGCTTATTTGGCCAATAAGCTGAAAATTGAAAAGCTAATGAATGTAGCTTTTTCTATTAGCTTGTTGGGATCAATGAGTATATTGACTATTTTATTCTTTGAAATCAATGAAATTTACTTATAAATGGGTGGTGGGTTTGTTATTTTATAATAATAATAATAATAATAATAATAATAATAATAATAATAATAATAATAATAATAATAAAAACAACGGGTGATGGGTTTGTCATTTTTAATAATAATAATAATAATAATAATAATAAAATTGAAAATAATTAATAAAAATGTTTTAGAATATAATTTAATAAGAGTTAAATAAACAAAAATAATTAACTTATGTTCTTAAAAAACTATAGATGGATGATACCCAAATTTTATAATTATTTATTAATAAGAGTTTATCTTCTTGTTATATTTAAAGGTTGAAATAATACAATACACGCATACCCTTAAATGTTATTTTACATTCAATCTACTACTAGTAAAAAAGCTAATTTACCAAACAGTTTTTTTATAACCAGCTGGTCAAACCAGTTAACGTAATCAGCCATCAACTACTAGCTAAACCAATAAGCTATCAACCTTTTGCCAAACACCCCCTTTAACATATATTCCTTATCACTTTTGGTTCACGGGGACTTGAATGGAATAACTTTCTAAAATATAAATATTATAATTACATATTAAGTCTTTTTTTTTAATTATTATTCTCAAGAATGAACTTTTTTTTTTTTTTGCGAAGAAAATAACTACTTCAAGCTAAGAGATAATTCTTCAAAATTTGTCTCGTGAATCAAATATGCTATAAATCCCTAAAAGAGCTGCAAAACCGAGCTAAAGAAATAAAGGGGATATTATGCTCTCTATGACTCTATCGGAGGAAAAATGAAAACTGATTAGCATTGTATTTCATCAGTATAGATGTTGATTTAGATTATAAACGGTAATTAGAGCATCTACATCTGTGCATCTTTAATGCATATTGGAATAGTAAATGCTTATGTTGAAGGGAGGTAGAAGTGAGAGAAATGGAGAGAGAAAAAATGAGATTGTTATGCAAAGACCACATTTTGGAATAGTAGCACTGTCCTTTCGGATTCCAATAACACACACAACGCCTCGCGTCAGGCGCACATTAATGCACTGCACGCGCCCGCTGGCGCGTCAGGCGCGCCTAACATCAGCTATTTTTTTTTCTAAATATAATTTGTTTTTTTTTCTTCCACCCTCACATTCTCTTTCCTAATCACACTCACAAAAACTCCTCAATTACCGCAAAAAAACTCCATTGATAAGGATGCTCTTAGGAATAGACATGGCTCTTTTGGTTTAGAGGAAAGCATGTGGTCACTATTCAAAAGTGTACTTTGAGTGAAGTCCATCATATAACTTTATTTATAAAAATGTGCGCTCTGGATGAAATCTGATGCATGACTCTACCTGTGATAAAGTAGAAAGTAAACTAGTTTACGTTACTCATAAATAAACTATTCAAGGTTAATAGAAAGCTCTCATAGAGAGTTAAATTTAAACATTGAAATTATTAAATCATTTGTTAAACTAACTTGATTGATGTTACTCCAAATTAGAGTTGACTCTGGCTCTGTTATATTACTCGCTGGTATAATTTTATTATTACTAATTCCTACCCCGTCATATAATGAGTAAGCATTTTAAATCCTAGGGATCCTAAATGGCGAAAAAAGAGTAATTAATGTGTCATTTTAACCTAGGGATCCTAAATGGCGAAAATAAAGTAATTTCTATCCGGACTTTTTTTTTTTTTTTTTGGAAACACTATCCGGACATATTTGGAATTTGAAATTGAGTGCATTTGTTAGCGTACTGCATTCATAGTACGGAGTATCTATTATCTCGTGTCAGTTTGCATGATAAAAAGAATGGCCACGATACACAACTTCAACCAACCAATCCCTCATCCTTAACAGCACATTTGCTTATTCATGAAAAATCGCAAACTCACATTCTAAGCTAGCCAAAATAATCTTTTTTTCCAAAAGGATAAATTCCTAACCCCAAAGGGCCCCACGCCTCTGCTCGACAGAACATAAGATTTAAATAGGTTAGCCCCTCACTTTGAGAGGTTGCTCCAACACTGCGCTGGTAAAACTCGATTATTGATCTTTTTTCTCAAATCGCACTCGTGTTATCAATTGAGTTGCCCATGCGGGCTAGCCAAAACAATCTTGTAGATATAAAATGGTGATAGCTATCTTTACCTCGAAGATGGGAATCATGGGATAGAGATTCATGAAAGGGATTGTACATAATATAAAGCCGACCTAAAACGACGTACTCCATCGAAACTAGATTTATGAAAAACGTTGTGACCCAGCAATCATGGAACGTCCACCTACCGGTGAGGTTAGTTTGATGAATGGCTTTTGTTCACGAACTTGTGAAAACCAATTTGGTTAATAAACTAAATATTCCATCAATATGCAGATCTCCCCTTTATTTTAATTTACTTGTACCCAAGGGTGTGTATTAATTAAATACTGCATTGTGGCCTCAGTCGTCAAATGCTCACAATCGACCAGTTTAAATTAAAAAAACCAATAGGGTTTCATTCCCAGTGGGGATGTTAAAGCTTTAATTTTTAGATCCGTGTAATGTGTCATCAACATCGTTGAATTGAGAATATGTCGTGCAAAAATTTAACAAAGTGGATGACACAATTGTAATTTCATTTAGACTTGATTGGATTTATTCAGAATTTTCGGCTATTTGAGCTATATCATTTAATATATTAAACCCCAACAACAACCTTAGAAAATTGATGGGAAACATTGATCTTGAAAAGTGAGTACAATCGAATCTACTTAAGACTAAGTAGTAGTGTCAAAGTAAGCCAAAACCTGCGCGTTAGCACCTACCCACCCTACAGTGGAGTAGGTTAGGGCAACAAAAAATGTGACCCACGAAAAAACGTGTCAAATGAGCCTAACCATCTAAGACCCACAACCCGCGCAAATTACGGATCGGCCAGCAAACTCACTTTATTTTCTAATATATATATTTACCACCTATTTTTTAATTATTTATATATATATTCACAGTACACGGGAATATATATATTCACACAGAGTAATACACCGTGAATATATATATTACCCCGTGGGGTCCGCCCACCCGCACGAGACGGATTAGAGTTATATGAACTCTAGTCCGCGGGTCTAACGGATTGGCCCGCTAAAACTCGTCAGAAATTAAGTCCGCGATAAAGTAGATTTAATGGGGTGGACCGGTCTGTTTTAAGAGTACTAAAGCAATCAATTGGGCAGAACATTCATCGAAACTGGGATTTGGGAAGCATGCGGGTATGGACATATCGGAAATTCGCCCAAACTAAATTGAATAATGGATTGGTCAGTGATTGCAGAATAGACCAACACAAAATATATAATCGGCCCAACCCGATTTAATAATTGGGCTTTGGATCAGAAAACGAATTCACCTTAGTTTAGCCCAGTCACAAACAATTTCATCAATTGTTATTATATAGACCAGAGTCCATTTTGCGTTGTAGACTCTGTTCGAAAAGTTATGTGTTTGTCGTTAGCATATTTTATACTTGTAATTAACAGTTTATATGTCTATAAATAAATTAAATACACATAACATATTAACTACAGATACATAACATGTTAACAAGAGATGCATAAAATAATAGCTATAGACAAAAATTGTTAATTGCATGCACAAAATATGTTAACCACATGTGTCTGCAATTAATATATTTTATACATGCATCTAACAATTTATGTGTATGTAATTAACATATTATGTGCCTACACATACTTTTAACTGCAAATACAGAACTTGAAGGTTATTTTGGACCAGGGTCCACATTGCCAAGTAGACCCTGGTCCATGGTGTAATATGCCAAATTTTATGATAAATTATATCGTGAAACTAGGCGAACCATATCAGATGGATCTATCATCTATGTATATAATAACAATATTGTAGGTACATAAAAAATTTAAGTACATACAAATAATAATACAAATAGACACCATGCTCAATCATTCAAATAGACAGCATTGATAACTGCCATGTATTTATACATCCAAAGTTAAGTGTACATAACCAATGCTATAATAAGGGTAGTGGGATAATGCCCACTAACTGCAAAGTATTCATAACATATACAATCTTCATCTTCATACATATAATAGCTCGAGTTTCGCTTAAATTCGAAAGAAATTATACCATATTAAAAATAATAAAATACAATCTTGGATACTAATATGTGTTTCCCCCGTTGTAGTTTGCCAAACACAAGGAATTAATATGAGGAGTGGTGAAAAGTCCATCCAATAAGCCCTTAGAAATCCAATGATATGCTGCCTCAGTGAAGTGTGCACCGTCCCAATTGATATGATTTGAAGGGTCGACACAAGGGTGCGAGGATGGGTAACCACATCTTGCACTGGAGTTATAATTGTATGGCCCCCCTCCTCCACAACAAGCATCTAGCGGTCTTCTTTCAAATCCTATCACCAACCAAATTAAAATGGATAAATAGTGTTATTCAATCTGGTCGGTCCCATCTACAACTACAAAATTAAAGTACATATATACTCACCAAATTTCGTTGGGGAGTTGTAAAGTTGTAATCCCGCGTTGTAATAGTCAGCATATACGAGGAAGACATCAGGATGACGGTCCCGAATGCGAGCCAGTGCGTTTTGAAGGAGGATGTTGTGGTTTTCTGACTGTTTATTTAACCAATTTAGGCAACCAGTTTTGGGGTTGTAATCCTCGTCATTTGAACCATAGAAGAATGATAACGTGGCTGCTAGACATCCGTCTGCCATCATTCCCGGCACCATCATGTTTACCACTCCTAACTCGATCAATTCCTGCACCCAATTTTCTTTTTTATTTAAACAATTTATATTGTGATATGTCTAAACAGTCATATTAATGAGGGTTTGTTATTGATTGAATCAATACTCCCAGGATTACAATAATACATCAATAATAAACCCCTATACAATAGGGTGAGGCTTAGTCACAACCCCACACACAACTAATATATCTAACAATATTTACTGTTCACTTACAGTACTAATACATAGACTATTTGAATGACTGCAACTATATAAAGTTGACACAAATTAATATTTAAATCTGTCAAGCATAACACAAACATGTGCATGTGATATATATAGGGAGAAGGGGTAACAGAAGACATTAAGGGCGGGGTGTACTGTTTAACAAATAGCTTTTAATTAGTTGGCAGATTGTACAAAGATATTTTGTAAATTAGTAGTTAGTTGATCACTAATTACATTTAAATAATCATTAAGGGTATAATTTATTTTCTCAAAAAATTGATCGATTTTATTTAAATTTTAGAGTTTTAGAGTAATAAGATGTTACAAAAAGCTGATTAACCAAAACTCATATATATGGGCTGTTTAACTAAGTCAAAATTGACTGATAAACTAACTATGTTACCAAACAACTGGGTCGTTATTCATTATATTTTATTCTTTATAGGCAATTATTTATTTTCTGGTGGGACTGAAATATCTTTGGGAATTGGAATCTTTCGCCTGGACGAAATTTCGTGGAAGGTGACAAAAGAAACAATCCTCCAAAATAAAATTTTGGAGGTTGCTTTGTATGAAAATGTACACGTAGTTTTCACGACATTTACGGAAATGGATCGGGGGTTTGTGTTACGTTTGGCGGTCCTAATTAAATCCTAATTAAAGCAACTAACGTTGATTGAAATTAATTACCTCAATCGCAGAAGCGACGGCGTCGATGATGAGAGGCTGAAGTGACTGGGCATCCTCAACGCTCTTCTGAAAGATGGTGTTACCATAATCGTCGCCGCCGAATGGTCCAAATACGAATAACGATCGTTTAAACATTTCAGTGCAGCCTGCACCCATTATATTGTTAATCATGTTATTTACTGTTTAATTAATTAAGCAATATTAGCGTGGAAGATGAGAGCATATATAATGAGATCACAATTACTTGAGTTTTTGCAGAGAGATGGGAGCAAATCTCTGAACCATTGGAGTTGAGTCCTCATGGATATGTTGTTATGCAGCTCAATACCTCTTTCCTGATAATACTCAACGTCCAGGGCCGTAACTCCGGCGACGGCGAAGTTCACGCCGGTTTCAAAATTGACTTTCCGGTCGCCCAAATATGGCTGCAAATGCGGAAGCCCATAATGCTCCGCTGCAATCAAGTAGATCAAAATTTATTATTATTAGCATTGGTTAATTATAAGAAGCTATGTTAATCATATTTGTCTTATACTTCACTCAGAATCACAGATACTGTATAGGTATCAAAGTTCAGTATCTAAGTATGAACTGTATGTGCTATATAATGAATATTCTGTATCCTATCAATTCAGATTTATATTAGGCATAGAATCTGGTTGAATAGCAAGGAAAATCTTAGAATATAATGATAGTTGAATACATAATGCATACCGATGAAATCAAGAACAAGACGGCCGTCGGAGCAGCGGCCGGTGGGATGGTGGAAGAAGGTTTCTCCGTAGGGCGGGAGGCCGATGTAGGGGTATCGATCATCGGATTGAAGCTCCTTCAGGGACAGGGCAAGATAATTTCCAGTATCTGTCAGTGAATCGCCGAATGCAAATATGGAAGTGTAGCATCCATGTGCAAACTGAGAATAACAAGAAGAAGAAAGCAGTAGAGTGAGAGGAAGAAGAAGAAGAAGAGTTTGAAAATCTGGAAAAAATGCCATTTTCTTTGGAATGGAATGCCGGCAAAGGCTAGTCTTTATGTCTTAGGTTAGACGGTCTTATAGAAGACTTGTTTTTAATCTAACTGTATGCATACGTAATCTTCATTTCATAAAAAAAAAAATAAATTACTTTGATATATAAAACAATTATTTTAGACGAAATTCGAATTTCAAAACGTTAAAGAATCAGGATAAAGAACCTCACCACCCCTCAGATATTAGGATGGCTGACAAAATTGTAATTTGGAAGCAATATAATTAAGGCGCTACATTATAGGGAGCCCTAGGCGCTCGCCAAATCGAAAAAATGGGCCGACAATTTTTTGTTTTTTTAATATAGAGCATGTGCTCTAATATAGTAATATTATATAATTACATTAATATTTTTTGAAATAATATATTACATTAATATAATTATAAAAACATACACTATTACATTACACAAGACGACATCCACGCATGCTTTGTCCACCATTTGGCCACTTGTGATATTTTAATAATTTAAATGATAATTAAAAAATAAGAAAACATTAAAATAAAAAAATTGGGCTACGCCTAACGATTTTTCAACCTTGATATGAATAATAATAAAAATAAAAATAAAAAGGGACAGCGGAAGTCAAAATGGTCGCCGACGTCGCCTTCTTCCTCAGTTGAAGAAGGTGAAGAAGAAGGCGACTCTGATTGCCTTCGACCGGCAACTAGAAAACTATCGCCAGCGACTGATTTAATCATATAAAGTTGAATTACCGGGTATTACCAGAAGGTGACCAGCTATTGGATCTGAATGCATCAAAATGATAAGTTGATGTGTTTAATTGAACTTTTTTTAAAGTTTGGGGGTCTAATTGCACTTTGGTATTTGGTATATATAATGTTTAGGGAATTAGGAATTTATTTGACTTTTTTCCCTATTTATTTTTATTTATGTGGTCAGTAATCAATTACTGGTGCAAGTAGATACATGTTATTTATTTTTATATATGTTACTCTCAAGTATGGTTGGTAGTTGGTATAGTATCGACTATCGAATATCAGAATCTGTCCATGTTCCTGAAAGTAAAGTTGCATTGGATGATAACTTGATATTTAATTATTAATATTATTTTTTGAAATAAGGGTCAAATAGACCATCAACTGTATACAATAATATAATATTTAGGTCACTGAACTTAAAAAACTACAATTAAATCTCTAAATTAACTCATTTCATGCCATTCGTCAAATTTACAAGTTTATAACATGTCATCCAAAATTTAATATTGTTTTATAAAAAATTCAAAAATAATTATATATAAAAAAAAAACAGTTTCATCTCCATGGCCGGAGACGAAGTTTTATTTTTGTTTTTGTTTTTTTTTTTAAATACTTATTTTTACAATTTTTTTTTTAAAAAAATATATTTTAAATGTGGGTGACCTGTCAGAAACTTATAAATTGAACGAATTGCATGAGGTTAGTTCAAGGATTCAATTATATATATATTTTTAAATTTAGTGATCTAATTACATTATCGTGTACAGTTCGATGATCTATTTAACTTTTATTCATTATATTTTTTGGTTTGAGTTGTCAGTCTATTAACAAAGAGTTATAAGCACTCCAAGAAATTCACATTTCGTTAACATAAATTAATATATTATAGTTGTGACAAAGAGTTCGTTTATCTTCCAACGCACCCTTTTGAGACTTTTAGTAATAGTGACGAAAACAAATCTCTAATTATGTAAGTCAAGAGGAATAAATTAGTAAGCTAATTATTATAAACTTTTAAAATTTTAAATTTGCAATATTTATAAAATGAACACACTTCTTTTCTCTTTATTTTCTAGTAACTCTCAATTATTAATTTATTTATATAGATATATCATATCAGTCAGCACTTTTTACATAAAAATTTGTTACTCCGTATTAATTAAACTTTTACACACATGCACAAAGTAAATTTAAAAAATTATAAAAATGCACAACAAAAACTCCAAATGTGCAATATATAATTAGTAATCAAAAAAGTAATATAAGCCTTCTAAAAGTGCACAATATAATTATTATAAGTACGCAAGTTTACACGAGTCTACATGTTCGCACTTAGGCTCAAATTCTCATTTGATCCATCATGTGTGTGGGGGGNGGGGGGGGGGGGGGGGGGGGGGGGGGGTAGGCTTTAATCCCTTGAACTAATTTTCTAACCACGATGTTCATAATATAATTTGGTAGATTTTTCATTCTAAAACTTTAAATTATTGTGTCTCTTTTAAATTATATAGAGTTTTAATTTTACAAATATTGCATACATACACCTATAAAGATTTAATCAAATTTGGTCCAACAGTTAGAAATTTTTATTTTTATTTTTAAATAAATGGAAACAAAGAAAACACTTTTTGTGCTTTAGTAAGTTAAGAAAATAGTTATAACCAGATATCGTAAAAAGTTGCCCAAAAAATTAATAAACAAGAAAAAAGAAAGAAAAAGACAAAAACTTTTGAGTATGGGCGCATATGATCAAATCAAATCTTATCATTCAATTACAAACAGTGACCCTGTTGGCCATAATGCAATAGTGACTCTATAGCTCGACGCATGGCGCCTTGGTCCCAAGGAATGGATTGTTGCAGTGCATTTATTCTTATGCCACTACACAAGACCGGACATGATAGCGTATTGATAAATTATACTGAAATTAATAACACTCGATATTATGTCATTGTTCACAATCTATCACCCAAAAATCAGTTGAGCTACCCGTACGGGTTGCAATGTATTATTAATATTATTATTAGATATATCATTGTCTCACCAACTAAAATTTGCTAGTAATTAGAGTGGTTGAGATGATAAATTGAACAAATTTTAGTATTGTGAAATGAATATTTAAAGAATGGCCAAAGCTATACATGTGCCATTCTTATCACTCTTCCAAATGCAAAATCAAAATAGGATTAAACCACCATTTATTAAAAGACAACGATAGTGAAAATTACTTAAATACTTTTAAGTATAATGTTAAAAGTTTGAATACATATGTAAATAACAATCTTTTTAGTAGTTTTTGGGCCATTATATTGCTTGTTTGGTATGTTATATAAACTTGAACTCTTGAACTCATTAATTGTTCACACATCCAACTAGATTTATTGTAATAGAGCGAAGAAGAAGAATTAGAATGCTCAAAAACACCCATGATCTAGGGAGCATACAGTTGCTAGAGCATGGGAGATTGACGAGTAGTAATTTCAATAACAAGATCAACTATACATAAATTAAATTTTTATAATATTTCAATATTTTTAATACGGAAATAATAATGCTTTCCAGTTCCCACGCGCTTACAAAATCACACAATTTATATAGCAACTATGTTCAAAAATTAAGGTGCGTAAATTTATAACTTAAGGTGCATAAGTTTATAGCTTATGATGCGTAAGTAAGTTTAGTGCTTATGTTTAAAGTTTAAGGTGCGTATGTTTAAAGTTTAAGGTTCGTCACTTTCTAGTTTAGAGAGAGAGAGTGAGAGAAAGGTGTAAGGTGTAAGATATTAAATGAGATATATAGTTGAGAGTTTGAAAAATTAAATGAAGATGTGACGAGTACAGGATATAATGTTTTAATAGTAATTTTACTAGTGATGGTGTAATCAAAATCTATCAATATCACTTTCTAACATTATTTAACACAATTATCGATCTATGAAATGTATATCCATTATTGCAGATTAGACCATGCTTAAAGACTACATGAAATTTTATTCATTCATTCACTATCAAGACACTACAACCACCACATGACATGAAACAATGCTCACCATCATATCCCACATGTCCTAAACAGACACAAATCACACAATATGTGGCTAAGCTTAACACACAGTACTTAATATGTGCACGTGGTTTAAGAAAGATTATAACACTGCTTATGACGGTTATAGATTAACATGAATTGTACAAGATTTGACGGTCTAAATCCTTCACTTAGAATTTTACTCCACATATTCGAGCTAGCAGGAATATCAAAAAGTGGCTCTCTCAACAATTTTGAGTATATTAAGAAATTCATTTTGAAACTATAGGACAAAAAACCAATTTTGTAAAAAAAAAAAAAAAGTTCTCCTAAAAATAAAATTGATTCTTAATTTTCTCCTAAGGACTTGTTTTTATCTGATTCAATACTTACACACACCTACACACAAAGTTTTGGGTTATGGCCAATCTAACACCCAAAAAAAAAAAAAAATTATTTAGCACAAACCGATAAAACTCAATAGACCTAAGGTGTTTAAGTATATCGTTAAAAGTTTGAACACATGTAAATAACAACCTTTTTAGAAGAGTTTCATCATTTGAATGAGGATTCAATATGTTATAGTTTTTTGGTTATTATATTGCTTGTTTGGTATGCTAATAAAAACTTGAACTATTGAATTCATTGATTGCTCACACATTCAACTAGTTTTATTGTAATAGAAGAAGAAGAATTAGAACGCTAAAAAACTCCCATGATCTAGGGAGCACAGTTGCTAGAGCAAGGAAAATTGAAGAGTAGTAATTTCAGCAAGAGCAACTATACATAAAATTAAATTTTTATAATATTTGAATATTTTAAATAGGAAAATGCTTCCCAATTCCCATGTTTACAAAAATCATTCAATTTATAGCCACTATGTGATGCCGCGCTTTAAATATTTTGTAGTCAAATCGGCCATCAAAATAATAAATAGGACTATTATTACGCTAATTAATAGTCCTACGCTAATTAATAAAATAAGACAGAGTAGGACTATTATCAACTTAACCTTATCCTTATGTTTTCTTGTTGTTATCAGTCACAATCTAGTCAATCGTTTACTTTTAGAATTTCTCAAATTCTATTATTACTCTAAGAATTACATGATTTTTTTTAAGGTACTATTGACCCTGTTAAATATAGTATATATCTATATATACTTTCTCAACCTAATAAAGTCCAGTGAGTCAATATTGACTCTATTGAGACGAGAACTTATGACATTCTATTTGGGAGAGTCATTTCATGCCAATTGTCTCCAAGATCTTTAGTAGAACTACATTGTGTTAGGTAAGAGAGTATGTAAGTTTAATTAAAAAGCGATTGATGAGAAGGTGAGGCGTCATGAGCGATGACTTTCATTACTCTAATTATATATTCCAATTTAAAATTTTGATTTATGAAAAGATTACCATTGTTTTAATAAATTTGGTAAGATAATGACATCTGATCTGTTTGAAAAATATTCGGACAAAGATTAACCGTTTTAACTCCAAACTAGTCAATAGGCCCCAAATGGTTGTAAAAATTCAGTATCACGTGATTAGCAACAAAACAGAACTTACTAACTTTTTTTTTTTTTCTTTTTTGAATTGGTTAATCCATTTAGGACTTTAGGTGATGCGAACAATAGTTTTGAATTATCTTATTATTGATCAATTCATAATAATGTTTTAAGTACTACATGAAGATAAGTATTTATAAGAATACAAAGAATCTCAGTCACAATAGATATGGTAAACGATAATATTCCTTATAATACAGGGAGAGGAAAATGAATTCTATTGTGTTTAGAATAAAGAGTCCTAATATGTCCCCTTAAGGTTAAGGTTTTATAGAGAGAACATAGAGCTTGCCCTTTAGATCATTTAACATTGTAGTGGTTAGTGCATGGCTTGGTGAAGGTGTTCACCAGTCGGTCAATTGTTAGTTTTTAGTAGTCAATGAAGAGATCATCGTGCGGTACTCGGGGAGTCCAATTAAAACCTTAGTTTTGCCAAGATACTCACTCGTAAGCAAAGACTGCAGCCGACTATGGAGACTTAGATATCGTGCCCAAGAAGAAGACCCAAAGACGACTTGAATAGTACGTCTTCATAGGGCCTTGGACATGGCATGTTCCACTACAGCATACAAAACTTCATCGGACAGAGTCGAGATGAGCATGGACAAAATAAAAGAATCTCAACGGACCAAATTTTCAATCGCAAGATCGACTACAACGGTACTTTCATTCGAAGCGCAGCTACAACGGAACACTCATCCATAGCCTTAATAAATGAAGCCAGACACAAAGACACGGTAATGCGCGTGCCATCAACATATCCACTGAGGCTTTGACCGTAGAGAAATTGAACAAGTTGAGTCTTCCAAAACATGTAGTTTGAGGAAATATGTCTAATGGAGATAAATTGATAGGCTGTTTGTAATGTATTTATTGGGGTTGTGGTTGGATAGACAATATCAAAGATGGTATGAGAAGATGAGGTGGTGTCGGCAGCGGCGATGGTGCAGAGTACCAAATGGGAACAACAATTCTGCAAATTATTTTATTATTAATCAATCCATAATGTTTGAAGTACATGAAGATAAGTATTTATAATAATATAAAGAGTCTCAATCAAAATAAAAATAGTAAATGATAATATTACTATGAGAGAAGGAATTCTAATGTGCCTAAAATACCGATTCATAATATAAATATTACTCATAACGTAATAGTTGGTGAGCTATATATATATATACCTAAAGCAGATTAGACAATCTTAGTGGTTGGTGAGTGTAATAAATTAATTAATAATCGTAACACTATTTAAGAATACATATAATATTCTTCCCCCAAGCTAAAGCTCGTGCCGACAATACATATAATTGCTGCAATACCAGTCAGCTACATGAGTCATGAAAGTTGATAGCACGCTTAAACCAGATCATTGATATAGGTTATAGGTGTGGGTAACATACTAACATATATAAATCATGAGATTTTAGAATTAATAATGATACTAGTTTTTTCATGGTAATATATGTTACTATATCGTAGATTTTTAATTTTTAATTATTTTTTTTTAACAAACAACCTTCAATTCCATTTCATCCTAAAACAAAGTTTTACATGTGACCCAAAAGTGGTCACCACCACCACAAGTGACCATTGGGCCATACATATCAAATGCATGCCCACACATGGGTATCACCATCTAAATACAAAACCTATCATAACATATCAAACCTTCATGCCCTGCCACAACACAAGCTCCATTGCCTCATCCTTCTCTCTACTTTCCAAGTTCAACCTCATCATCTAGATTTTAATTTACTGTTATTAGTGTTGTTCTCTAAAATTTACACAATTATCATATCCTTTTATATTCGTATATGTGAATCATAGACCCAAAGTTCAAATGATAATGTAGACGTGGGGGATCAAATTAAATCTTGATATAAGGGTTGAAGGTTAGAAACCCATACCACTAGATCAGGGGTAAGTGATCAGAGGGATCATTTTTAAAGCTAAGCAAGACATCCTATTTATATTGTTAAAGAACTCACGGATGGTTGACAAATGTACAACATTGAGTAGCTTTCATTCTTGTCCATATACGTGTCCCCCACTATTTGGATGTTATTGATCTTCATATAGTTAAGTAGAGCATCCTGTCTTTTAAATTAGTATAAACAAGATCGAGATAGTGTGACTTTGTGGTTTGCGACATGTGTTGCTATTTTGGAAGTTTTGGGTTCGAACCCTGGGGCCATGATGAGTTGTAGTTTTCGCGGTGGATGGAAAGAAATAGATGTTAAAACGGGAAGAAGTTCCCGAGTATCGTTCTCAAAGGATGGCAAGGAGGGAATTCAAGCGGTAAGGGGATTAAGCACAAGAGTGTTTAGTGTTTAAAAGCTAACCCAAGCATAGTAAGGGATGCACATGAAACATAACGAAAATAGGAACAAATATTGGAAACAATCAATTGGAAAGGAGGATTTGGATCTTGCAACTCATATAGGTATCCTTGATTTCCTAAGATATTAGGCTAGCAACACTTAGATAACGAAGATGAGATAAGGTCACCAACACCACCGCCACTCTCGTGGTCAATGGACTCACTCCTTAGACCGTAATGTCATCCTTGTGATCACTAGGCTAGGAGAGGCATTTTGTCAAACACGTTATGTGCCTCTTATCTTCCACTTCTCCCTTTTCTCAAAGGTGAGAGAGAAATGTGCTAGGCTAGGCTAAGGAGTAACTCTACTCTCGTAGATGAGACTCCTTCTCCAAACACCTCTCATATAGGTTGATCACCCCTACACAAGAGTCAAAGTGGATCACCACTCACACAATCAAACTCATAATCAAGCAATTGCAAAACCTAATTGATCTATTCAAAGCTCAAGAACATCCATACAACATTGCTCAATCCAAATCCACAAAGATCTACCTAATCATACTTGGAATTGAAATAGCAAAATGCAAAAGTAATGACAAGAAATTGAAAGGAAAACTTAGCTAGTAATTGAACTTTGAACTTGAACTTGAATGTTGATCTCAATCTTGCAACAATGGAATTCTTCTCTAATTCTAATCTAAACCTAAGAATTGCAATGTGGAGTGGATTGGGAATGTCTCTAGGCTAATCCTAGAGAGAGAAATATTCTAAACTGATCTAAAATTGAAATGTCAAGGATCCCCTGCAAAAATGGCTCAATTCCCCTTTTAAACATTGTAAAAACTGCCCACTTTCGCGATGGACGCCCTGGTGGACGCGCGTCCACGGGCGCGTCCACGACGTTATTTGCGTCCAGACTTCAACTTCTGCAAGTGTTCTGATGGACGCCCGGGTGGACGCGCGCGTCCACAGCAGACCTCTGTTCTGCTGTCAAACTTCTGCAAGCATAATTTCGGACGCATGGGTGGACGCGCGTCCACTGCGCGTTCACTGTAGTCCTGGCCTATTTTTTGCTCCAACTTTGGTTTGTTCTTCACTTATCTGAAATGTTGTCATTTCCTGCCTTTTTTGCACATCTTTTACCTACAAAACAATTAGCCAAGCGTGGAACGGGGTCTAATGACAATAACAAGCATTCTAAAGCAAATTATGACTAAAACATTCATAAGGGCTGTGAATTATGCACTTAATGATCCACAAATAACCTTATAAAAGTGGTATCTTTTGCACTTATCAGGCCACCTGATCCTCGGGGTCCATGTCCTCATCACAGAAGAATCATATCCAAGGCATAATCTCGTTCAAGGACAACACACAAATCAAAGAAAAGAAAACTAATGATGATCATGTCGCTGATGAGCTTAAAGTTGAGGAAATTAATACCCCATAATAATGATTTGGTAAAATAAGAACATTTTAAATTCTTAGAGGCAATCATAGTTGTTTATCATGTCACCTTATTTTGATTAATAGATCCTTATTCCTGAAATGAGTCGGATCAAGATGAAAATGTATATAAAAAAAAAAATTGTACAGATGCATTATTTTATCTATTTCAAAATGATTTAATAATCGAGTTTAAATATTGGACAAAAATTTTCGCGCAAAGTACATAGAAAAACTAGTACACATATTTATTATATAGTTTTATGTATTTATTTATTTTTATTTTATTGATACCTATTGAGTTTTAATTTCATAAAATAATATTCATACATAGGCTTTGTTTTCATATGGCAAACACAATGAGTTAATACTAGGAATGGTAAAATCGCCATTGAGCAAACCCTTTGAGATCCATTTGTAAGCTTCATCAGTTAAGTGAGCTCCATCCCAATTGATATAAGAGGAAGGATCAGCACACGCATGCGAGGGCGCGTAACCACAGGGTACGCTGGAGTTATAATTGTATGGCCCTCCTCCTCCACAACAAGCTTTAAGTGCCCTCTTTATAAATCCTATTTAAAAAAAAAAAAACTATATTTATATCCTCCACTATTTGGACTAGTATACTATAGCATTGTTGAAATTTTGTTTTTCTGTGATATGATTAGTGACAGTTTGAAAACCGCCACTAAATTATCACTGATAAATGATTTTTATTTCGCGTCACTGTATTAGGTCACGGTATTGTGGTAGTGTGAATCAAGTGATACTTACCGAATGTTTCGGAAGAGCGATAAAGTTGTAAACTGGCATTATAATAATCCGCATACACAATTGAAACATGGGGGTGTCGCTCTCGAATGCCTACTAATGCAGTCTGAAGAAGATTGTTGTGATTTTCATCAAATTTATTCAGCCAAGTGAGACAACCAGTGTCTGGGTCGTAATCTTGTGCATTATAGGAAGTATAGAAGAATGATAACGTGATTGCTAAGCATCCATCTGCAAGCATTCCTGGTACCATCAAGTTCACCACTCCTAGTTCAATCAGATCCTGCATTATAATATTGAACATGTGATATATATGTTAATTATAATATAATGTGACAATAAAGAACTCAATTCAAGATCAGAATTGAAGATCGATATGATTCTCCGATCCAATAAAAATGACCTCAATTGCAGAAGTGATGGCGTCAACTATTACAGGCTGGATTGATTGGGCATCCTCTATGCTCTTCTGAAACATGGTGTTAGCATAGTCGTCCCCACCAAATGGTCCAAATACGACTAACGACCTTTTAAATTTCTCCTTGCAACCTAAAACCATTGTTAATCATCTCACTCTAATAATTGATATCCCTACATATTTAATTAAGGATTATTTTATTTATATATATACCTATATAATAATGTGAATTTTTGTTTTCATTTACTAATTTAAAACCTAGCGTGCAATATAACAATATATGTATTACTTGAGTTTTTGCAGAGAGAAGGGAGCAAATCTTTGAACCATTTGAGTTGAGTCCTCATGGATATGTTGTTACGAAAATCGATTCCTCTTTCCTGATGGAACTCAACATCCAGCGCCGGAACTCCGGCGACGGCGAAGTTCACGCCGGCTTCAAGGTTTAATTTCTCGCCACCGAAGTACGGCTGCACATGCGGAAGCCCGTAATGCTCAGCTGCAATCAAGTAGATCAAACTAATATAGGTAGCTAGCTAACAATACTTAAACCAATTAAACCAATTGAAACTGAAAAAATAACTAAAGAAAAATATGAAGAAACGATCTCTAGTATAATTAACCCAATAAAGAAATATGCATATATGAATACCGATGAAATCTAGAACGATACGTCCGTCGGAGCAGCGGCCGGTGGGACGGTCGAAGAAGGTTTCTCCATAGGGTGGAAGACCGATGAAGGGGAATCTATCGTAGGTTTGGAGGCCCTTCAAGCACAGGCTAAGATAGTTTCCAGTATCGGTCAATGAATCGCCGAATGCAAAAATGGAAGTGTAGCATCCATTATCTGCAAACTGAGATGAAGAAGAAGAAGACAGGGAGACAAGAAGAATGCAACTGAGAAAAGCTGATAAAAACGCCATTATGTTGGGAGTGGAAAGGTGGGTAGGAGGATATGATCGATTTTATATTAATTGGGTATTTGGTAGTGAATCACTCTCAGGTGTTTTTTTATATAGCGGCGGATAGGGTATGCAAATTTTAGTAAAAGATTCATTAATAGACAGAATAAAAAAAATGGTTAACCATTTTTAACTTAAATACTTAAATTATATATATATTAGTAAAAAATATGGTTAAATCTCAACCATTGATCTTCTCTAAATCAATGGTTCAGAATGAAAAAAAAAAATCAGTAGTATTATGGTAATTTAGTGTAAGTAAGTTTGAGTTTTTTTTTTTTCTTTAGGTGCATTATTTAGTGCACAAGTTCACATCCAAACACTCAATTAGGATGACCCAAAGATAATTTAGATGGTTATCATCCGCCCTAACACAATATGGTACATTCTCCTTAGCATATCCTCCAAAGCTACAAATCTCTATTAATTGTCATATCCATGTGTATTAGCTATACTAGCTTGAGTATAACTACTAGATTAGCCCTTTATGTATAAATACTTCCACTTTATACCAGAAAATGGTTCCTAATTCATCAATACATAATGTACTTGAATTGGCTCCAATCATCTTGAGAGATTAGGACTCTTTCAATCTTTATTCAAATACTTTTTAGTTGTCAATCTTTAAAGTGACTATTCTTCTCTCTTTTTTTTTTTTTTTTTTTTTTTTTTTTTTTTTTTTTGTATAATTTCAAATAGTGCCATTTTTAAATTGGGTTAAGTTAAAATGGATTCAGATTTTTTGTAAGTCAGAAGTTTAATTTGATATTTTATATGATCAAAATAGATAATATGTGAATGGAAATTGATTCTCAAAAGTGTTCTGATTTAATTTGAGTTGAAAAAAAAATATGAAATCATGTAAATTTTTTAAAACGTTAAATTATATATATACAAATGCATATATCATAAAGGCTCTCTTTGTCTGTGAGTTGTGACTGTCCACTATTAAAGGTTTAAAGGGGAACAATGCCTTCAAATATGAAAAGATAGTTTCACGCGGGGACCTATTTGTTGGCATAATGGCATTTACAAAAATAGTATGGGGACCAGCTCATATCATGTGAATCAGTGAATGATCACATGGATGGGTTTATGCATGACCCTAAACCTACAACATAGAAACTAATCGAAGTGTCTAAACATCGCAGCTCTCTTACTCTCAGGTTACAGCTCCATCTCCAGCTCTCCAATCCAAAAATGTTGTTCTATGAGTTGACAATTCAATTTGGGCCACTGATTTCCAACAATTAAACTTTCACTTACTTAATGGGCTCACTCACTATGTTCACAGTCAAAATAAAGTGGGCGACGAGGGGGGCAAGAGATAATGGTGCCTAGCCCAATTCATTATATTTCACGTAGTCCGAATAATTATAGACTCTTGACCCAAAACATTATTGGGTCTCATTGGGATGATTAAATTCTAAAAATTACATTGGAGTCTACCCGATGAACGCAAATTATTCCGTAGACACGAATCCACCTTGTAATGTTTTGAATGTTCACAATTTAACTTTTTAAAAATCACAATTTGTATACTACTATTTACAAATTTGCTTCTAGAGTTGTTATGTGTTTTGACTTAGAAACACAATTTATATTTTAGAAGTTAACAATTCTAATACTAAAAATACATAATTTAGGGCCATGGAATAACAATTCCCCGATGAATAGGGATACAACACAAATATATGGAGGAACTCGACAATCATTTCGCTTCCAAGACAATAATTAAATATGGCCCCCTCATAATCATCATCATCATTGTTGTTGTTATTATTATTATTGTTATACTAATAAACAACTTATTATCGTCACCACTCAAATATTAAATTATTCTGATTTCACTTAATCATTTGAGGTCTGAGTTATTTGACCATCAGTAATGCACAAGTTCACATCTAAACACTCAATTAAAATAATCGAAAGATGATCATCAACCCTAACACAATATGGTATAACTCTTATTAGCATATCCTCAAAGGCTACAAATCTCTATTAATTGCCATATCCATGCGTATTAGCTTGAATATAACCACCAGATTAGCCTTTTATGTATAAGTACTTCCACTTTATACTAAAAAAATGGTTCCTAATTTATCAATACATAATGCACTTATTGGCTCCAATCATCTTGAGAGATTAGGACTCTTTCAATCTTTATTCAAATACTTGTTAGTTTTGTAAATAAAATATAGGTCTTATTTGGCAATTAGTTATTAGCAATTTGTAGCCAATGGATTACGTTAGTCAAATTCTGGAGCACGAGAGGGATCAGATCAAATAAATAACGAACGATCTACCGCTAAAAAATGAGAGGATTACATTTTCCGGAGGCTGAACTTCCTGGTTAGGAAACAAGAGAACAGCACAACAACAATGGCAAAGGTAAAATTAACATTATTATTTCTACGGCCCGAATAATGTGTGGGTGGATCATCAACTCCAACTGTCTGGTCGGGCTGTACATTTTCATCAGCTTCGGGTTGCTATTGAGGATTAGGGGGGCGACTATTAGCAGAAGAAACGCGGGAACCCCATTCCAATAGCTCTTTGCTTGTGTCATCTTTGTGCACAATGACTTCAATGAAACATAACGAGTCCTTGTGTGTACTCGTCGCTGTCGCAATTGCTTCTATCAATTCTTCCTCTGTCTTTACCTATAATAAAATCATATATAGAGTAGTATTACGTTTCTTTCATGATTTCATCTTATAATGTCTGGTATGATGTCTCAATCTGACATTATATTAAATATAAATTGAATCACGCTTACTTTTTTAGTCCAACATTTGCCCTGTCCATTGTGAATTGCGTCGACAAGACCGGTGTAGTCCCAATTCTTGATCACGTTATATGGACCGTCATGAATTTCCACTTCGATTGTGTAGCCTCCATTGTTGATGAGAAATATGATGCTTCGTTGTCCACACCGCATCATGGTTGATATATCTTGAGCTGTCACCTACACGCATAGAAAATTTCATGCTGGATTACAATAAGAGTGATGCATTTAAATAATGGTGAAGCCATGAAATACTAACCTGGAAACTTCCATCTCCAATGCAGGCAATAACGCGCTTCTGCTTTGCAGCCTGAGCATAGCCAAGAGTCGCACCCACAGACCATCCAATTGATCCAAATTGCATCTGGAATTCATACCTGCAAATTAAAGTTCACTGTTCATAAGACCATCCAAAACCCTATCTCTTTAAACAATGGCGCCACAATATATGCTTCAACCTAAGTTTACCCGCAATTCTCAGGGAGACGGAGCTTCTGACAGTTGAACCATGAGTCTCCTGTCTCTGCAATCACTGCAGTGTCTGAATTTAACATTTCCTGAAAATGCCAAAATCTCAGTTTGATGATTCTGTGAAGAAATTTGTAGAAATTAATTAAAACTCACCTGAATGTGCTTGAAGAGTATATTAACTCTAAGAGGTTCGCCCTTCTCCCGCTTTAAAGGAATGCCAGGAGGAACATATATGCGACGATAATTCTCCATGGCCGTGCTGTTCTTCTTCAACTTCTTAGCCAGGGCATTCAAGAAATCCGCCATGAAAACCCACCCGAACGAAGGGCCATTACCCACAGTTACACGGTTTGGCTGGACTACAACCAACTTCTCTTGTTTGATCAGCAGAGAATACCCAACCGAGCTATAGTCATTGAAGATAGGGCCAATAAACACATAAGCGTCCGCTGATTCCACTATCTCCCCACAGTAGCTTGAGCTCACTGCTCCCCAGAAAGTCCCGATGAAGTTCGGATGCTGCTCCGGCACTAGCCCCTTCCCGGACGGCATAATTGCAATTGGATAGCCACACGCGTCGGCCAACTCCATAAACGCCTTCTGTGCCTTGGCCACTCTTAGCTTTGGACCGCCGATGATCACCGGCTTCACTGCCCTGTTCAAGAACTCTGCAGTTGCTTCCACTGCAGCTTCTAATCCCAATTGGTTGCTCACCCTGTACAAAAATACAAAATAAGAAAATACCATCCAAGTTGGTAACCACAATGTTACAAGGCAGGATTTACAAGTACAAACTGTTAGGTAGTGGCAAAAGTAACTTACTTTGGAGCAAGGAAAAATGGGACAGGGTCTCTAGCAAAAGTAGGGTAATGAAGTCCTGGCAAATTGCAGCTGATGCTAATATACACTGGCTTGCTTTCCTTCAAAGCAGTTGAAATTGCAGTGTCTATCAACTCATGAGCGTCTTCCAAGTTATTCACCACGGCCTGAGAGCAAGTGACGGTCTGAAAACACCGAAGCTCCTGGGAGAAATCCGGCAGGCCGATGGTGTGGTGCAAGATCCGGTTAGTGCCGTAGTCGTTGGAATTGGGGCCGCCGACGATGCAGATCACTGGCAGATTCTCACTGTAGGCGCCGGCGATGGCGTTGAGCACGCTCAGCCCGCCCACCGTGAAGGTGACCACACACGCGCCCACCCCGTTGGCGCGAGCGTAGCCGTCCGCGGCGTAGCCGGCGTTGAGCTCGTTACAGCAGCCGATCAGGCTCAGCTCCGGCTCGGCGATCAGGTGATCCAGCAGCGTCAAGTTGAAGTCCCCCGGGACAGAGAACACATCCTTCACGCCAATCTGGACTAGCCGCTTAGCCAAGTGGCGCCCCAGCGTTCCGTTCAAGCAGCTCTGCTGGATTGAACCGTTTGACTCTTCCATATCTTAATTGGAATCAAGAGAAATGAGTTTGATTATGCTTCCAAATCGGGGGGGTTCTTGTCTTTTTATACTGTACTGATTCCAGGTTTTGAAGACTGTGGGCAGTATAGCATCCTGTTACTGACAATGATTATATTCAGCTTGATTTTGCCAGAGAGTATAGTTGAGTGGGGCAACTTTTATTAAAATTTATTTATTAAGATTGATGAAAATATTAGTGCAATAAGCTTTAGACTAATAATATTCTAAAATCAAAAGCGTGACCCATCTGATGGCTGCACTTGTAACAACTAGGTCAATTTATCATTATTTAAAACCTTTAAGAATTGCTTTATATTCAACTCTTTTGAAGAAACCAGAGGTCAGTCTTGGTTTTGTACAGCAATGGTTTTGTACTTTTTGTGTATTAAAAACCTCTGTTGCTTTCCATATGGGCAAACTTGGAACCGCCCCTAGGGCCTAGGCCATGAAGAGGGGGTCAGGTTAGACCTCAAACCTTCACTTTGTTGGCAAGTTTAAAATGTAACTCTCTGACCACTAAATTATTATCTTGGGATTATTTCATTTATTTGTATTATGTTATAATATTAAAATTTCGTATTTTAACTTATTGCTGGGCTAAAATTGTCCATCACATGCCTTAATTAAAAAAGAAAAAAATGAAGCATTATTCACAATTAATTTAAAAATCTCAAATTTAGACACTGGAAAAAAAAAATAATGACTAGAAATTCAAAAAAAAAAATAAAAAATAGTACTTTCCCAGCCAATGTTGACCCTGGGTGAGTTAAACAGGGAATTATTGTTAGTAATAAATAAATAAAACCCAAAACTGGTGTGGTATTGTGACAATTTGATTTCTTTAAAGTGACCCAAGCAATGACATCATTAGTTTTTTTTTTTCATCGACTATTATTATATATTGAAGAATTTAAGATGTAATTTGATGCCTTAGGGTCTCCTCTTTATCTTTATGTTATAAAATTTAAAAACTTTTTCAACTTGATACATTTTAAGAATTAATCTCTAATTCATCTATTATTCGTGTTCAGTGTATAATATATATCAAGTTGAATTTTTTATTTACAAGAGTGTATAATATATCAAGTTAAACATTTCACTTAGAAGGGTGTACAATATATCAAGTTAACCCTTTCACTTAAAAGAATTCAAATCTATTTTGACAGGACTTGGAAGTGGATCGAACTCAAAATATTGCCTCAAAATTAATACTAACTATTTTTTTCGTCTCATTTTATGTGTCGATTAACAAAACTTGATTAAAATTAATTTCTATTCAATTTTTCATAATGTAAAATTTAATATTAGTATATAAATTTATATATTTAGAAACTACATTAAAAATACTATTAAACACAAATTTGAAGAATTTCATCATCTCTTGAAAAAAAAATTAAATATATATTTTTTTATTTTAGATTTTATTTCCTCATTCCAGTGGAGATCGAGGACAACAGATCAGAAGAATTACAATTACAGAACAAACGCCATCATATTCCCCAAAACTCTGTCATGCTGTCCCATGCCATGTGGTGAGGCCGTGAGGGTATTAAAATTTAACGTTTCCTTGATATTTATAAATATATTTAATAATGTTTTATATAATTTTATCTTGACATTTTGTCATTTTCCAAGAAAGCTACTTATAAATAATTACAATTCACAAAACGGGTGTGATGGGCAGAGCTTTAATTTGTATGAATATAATATCTAATACCTTTGACTTATAGGAATGATAAACACCAAGAAATTAAAGCATGAAAATCAATGGCTACATTATTGTACATATGGTATGGTAATTAGAGGGGGAAAAAATTACAACAGATAAAATAAAATAAATATTGTAAGTTGGGATAGATCCACAAGAAGATCAGAAGAAGAAGAAGAAATAAATAGGAAAAGAAGAGAGAAATTAAATAAAATAAAATAAAGAAAGGGATTTCAACAAGGTATCTGCTCAGTGAACCACTTCATGACAGAAAACGGAGCTTTGATGAGTCCCAAAGCCATCTCCACTATCACCGTAACGCATATACAACACGGACATATGCAACTTAGCACTATCCTGCATATATATATATAATATCATTATACCAAATCAAATCTTCTCCGATATATATGATCAATTCGATGAATCAAATTAATTAAAAGGTGCAAAATAAATAAGTTACAGCGGCGGCTTAATTAATTACCCGACGATCCAGATGACGACGCCGACGAGAGAGAGGAGGAGAGAGACGAAGGCGAAGGGAAGGCCCAACAGAAACCCCAAAGGGTGACATTCGCAATCATCTCCACAGCAACCCATGATATGATACGATGATTCTTTTTCTTTTTCTTCTTCTTCTTGTTTCCTGGATATATGGGTACTGGGTAGAGAAGATTGAGAAGGCGTGGCGTAGGGGAAAATGAATTTTGATACTGGAAGTCACCGCCGAGATTTATGTTTGTTTATTTTTTATTATCATGTGACGGAGAACACGAGCTTCCTGGCTGCTTCAATTCGATGATTATGATACAGACAAGATATTGTATACATATATATATACAGATAAACACGGAACGTGTTGAACAATTGTGGAGGGACACTGATGTTGACCACCCCACAACCCTCCCTACTCCCTATCCTACTACAACTTTGATTTACATGAAACGAGTAAGTCAATATAAGTTATTTATAATTAATCGATTCCAATTAAGAAACTCAATAAATAGTTTTTCACTAGAAATCAAACTTAAAAATTTGTTGTTATTAAGTCAACTAACTGTCCTACCGGGGAAACTGGATAACTTGCACAACATCCACGGTCCACTGTCCACCATTGCTGAAATCTAATAAATAATAAATAATAATAATAAGGGTCACACTTGTGTTGTGAGACCATCTCACGGATCCTTATTCGTGAGACTGATCGGGTCGGGTCAAAGCACCATGCAAATGTCATACTTATATGTGCAAATCTCACACTTATATGTTCAAATATAACACTAATAAAAAATACAATTTTTGTTACTTATAAGAGAAACAGTAATACATTTTTCATAATAAGTAATGTTGACAAGTGCTTCTCACTTATAAGGGCAAATATAATACTTTTGAGGAAAAATGTAATACTTTTAAATCGAAATGTAAAAGTATTGTATTTTCCATTAAAAGTATTACATTTACCCTAATAAGTAACAAAAATTTTATTCCTAATTAGTATGGCATTTGAGCATATAAGTATGGCATTTGTGCATATAAGTGTTACATTTGCATATTGACCCGACCCGACCCGACCCGTCTCATGGTGAGACGATCTCAGACAAGTTTTTGCCTAATAATAATATAGCTTAGCAAGGTTACTATAACTCCATTAGAGAGGCTACCTGATATTTTATTGCATGATTTTAGTTGGTCCACAGAGTCAATTGCAATTTCTTTTAATTGAATTTAATGACATATTTGAACTTTTTCTTTTTATTTATGATAATAAACATTTATATTATTTCATAAGAAAATGTTTATTTCTCCGCAAATTTTTACCTCAAAATTCATTATTGATATTACTCAATTAAATGACTTACTAAATAAAAGAATGTTGAATTGTAAAGCATTTTTCTTGGTTGAAAAAAATGTGTTGGGGTGTTTGGCACATGACAGATAGCTGATAGCGGATTAAATTAGTTGATAATTGGTAGTTGATTGGGTTAGTTGATTGGGTTAGCTGGTTTAACCAACTGATAATATTAATTGGTTATAAAAAGTGTTTGGCAAATTAACTATTTATTTTTAGCTGGTTAGATGTAAAATGACCTGTAAAGGCATAAGCATATTGTGCTAATTTATTAACTCTTAAATTACTTTCACACTTTTTATTTATTTATTTATTATTATAATTATAGATTACAAGGATGAGTGAAATCGAAAAGAAAGAAAAACATTATTGTTGTTGTTATGAAAACAAAAGGTAAAGAGAGCAAGGCAAATAAACAACAACAAGAGAGATATAAATGTTAGGGATAGCGGCAATGGTAAAATGATCATATTAAGGCAAATCAGCTAACTAAAAACTCTATTCTTCTTAGCTTTTCAAATTTTGGCTTATGGCCTTAATAAGCTAATACAACAAGTCATTTTACCAAACACTTAAATATGCTATTGACCAATCAAACTTGCTAAACTCAGTCAAACAAGCCAAAATTAACTTATCAACTATGTTACCAAACATAACCGTGCGTCTTTCAACGGATGATGGTTGGAGCTTCAGACCGATATCCCCCGGTTGAGAAGGAATGTCTCGCCCTGTTCTATTTCAGTGATTGACAACCCTTCGTCAGTCTGCTTTAGAAGAACAAATAAAAGCCCATTCGTAAGCTAAACAGTTTCCAATTCAAACAAAGAAAAATGGAAAAAGAGGAGGATGCCTAACATTCAATCATTACAGTAGTGTGGACTATGCTATCAAATAATGTACCATCAGTACATAAATAATATATTTTTAGTATATTAAAAATATACATTGTATTCAAGTAAAGTACATCATTTAAGTATTGAAAATATATTATTTTATATAATATACATTCAATACACAAATAATATACTTTTAATATATTAAAATGTACTTTTTGTTAATTGTTATGGTCCTCTCAATAATTTGCTCCTAGGCATTACCTTATTTCATATTATAGAAATTTTCATTTAATTCCGTGCACGTATGGGCTTGAATCCGTTGTGAGGCCGGTTTTTTAGCCAATCTGTTTTATTAGCCCAAGTGATCCGCCGATTTGAGGGATTTCCAGACTTGCTACTCGGGCAGACATAGTCCATAAAAATACCTTGGGCCTACTTTAGTTATTGGGCTTACTTTAGTATTTTTTTTATCATCATATTTAGATTTCTTCCAGCTTAATTTTTTAATTTATTTTTTCGTTAATTCATTATTAAATTATCATTCAATTTAGAGCAAATATTAAGTTTCAAATTTGCTGTTTGAATTTTAATTTAATATTGAAATTTATATTAAATTTCCTCAAGTATTACAATTTATTTAGAATATATAGGTTAATAATATATTAATATGCAAATCCAAGCGTGCTATGTATATTTATAATTATTTTATTATTATAATTGTGCATTTAGAAAAGTATCTTTTATTAATGAATTTAGCATATTATTAACACATTTCATTAATTTTGTTGGAGAATATATTAGTCAGTGGGGGTGATCATTTAGAAAAAGATAATTAAGATACTTCATTAAAAATTATAGATTTAATTGTCTTCATACATCACAAATTGGATTGAATGAGTACTATAATCAACATCTTTAACAACAACTCGATAGCGTTCGACATCGTAATCCTGGTGTTGTCATTATCTATGCTAATGTTTACAATGCTAGCATGCAACTTTATCAATCTCCTGAAAAATATTGTGATTAAATTCATATTTTGAAAAGTTTTACACTACTTATGTTATCTTTACTCCAAACCCATTTATATATCAAAGGATCTTATGGACTACTCTTTTTTTTTTTCATTGTCCGTTTAATCTAGAGATGTAAACGAGTTGAGCCAAACTCGAGCTCAGTTCAGTTATAAAACGAGCCGGCTCAAGCTCAAAGTTTACTGAGCGGTATAAATGAACCGGCTCGAGCTCAAAATTTACCGAGCGGTGTAAATGAACCGGCTCGAGCCGCCAACATATACTATTTTTAATATATGTTAATTTTAGTCAAGTGATGATATCATCATCAGTTTTATCACCTATTATTATTATTATTATTATTATTATTATTATTATTATTATTATGTTGGCACTACAACGTACATACTTCCACCATGTACCAAATATATATTGTAATCAACCCTGACAATGATTTTAATTATTCTCGAGAATTTTGTTGACAAGGCTACAACTCTTATGAAGACATTAAAACTTAAAGAGGAAGCCAAATGGTTCAAAATCATCCTTGAAGTTGAAGTTCCAAACTTACAGTTTTCGTCCAAATTTGCCACTGTTCGATTATTTGATCATATCTCAGCTTAGTACGATATGAGATACATTAGTACACGATTTGAGATTAAATGACACGATAAGCCTGAATATGTGACATACCACTCATATATCGTATCTCTTGAACTAGACATATTGTAAAAAATATTGGAGAATTTTTTAAAAAACATACTTGATTAAGGTTGACCTAGAATGATTATTTCTTGCTCAGGAACAACTTTCTGTTGATAGTTGTCTCAAGAGTATATTTTTTATTTCCTAAAATCCATGGAATTAAAATTCAAGGGGGTATGGGATTCTAATTCCATGAAAATAAGGGAATTGAATTGCAATTCCCTCCAACCAAACGAAGGAATTTAGTTGTCTTTCGTAATTAATTAGGTGGGAATTAAGTAGGAATGAAATTTAAATTCTTTCCAACCAAACGTCCTGTTAGTGTCATTTAATCTCAAATCGTGAACTAATGTTTCCCGGCCCCTTTAATTTAGGCTTATCGGCAAAAAAAATTAATTAATTAATTAAATTAAATCTTTGTACATTGTAGCAATTATAGCGCAATTTCTTAAAATCTAGCAATTCCATTCATTTTTTTTAAGAAGTTTAAGAAACAGAAGATAATTAATTACATAAACTTTTGGCATAGGATTCCTGACAAGGTCTGCTTGCAATAATGGGGATTGCAGAATCTAACAAAACCTTTCATTAAAATAGGTGAATCCAGGGGTGGATATGGATGAGAATGTCAATCTGCCAACAAAGTAGGTGAAGCCCGGGGTAGATATGGGGATGTGAATATCAATCTGCCCCCGTATGCATCAGATATTTTTTGGATGATAGCGGATAATAAGTCGGAGTAAATTTTTAAAAATTCAGAGTAAGAATATATTTGTAATGAGTCCGATTGAATTAATGTTTTATGCAATGTAAATAATTTGTCTAAAATCCTATCTGACCTACCACGTGTGCGCATGTGTGCACGCATATATTTAATAGTAAAATAAGTACCAGTAGGTAGTTAATTATAAAATATTTTTATAAATTTTGGTAACTTTTTACTATTTTTAGTTCTAAAATAATAAGTTTAATTTTTAAAAAATGATAATTTAGTAATTATATTTGATTGTTTTTATTATTTTATATTTTAATATAACTAGTTAATTTTATTTTTTTTTTTTTTATGTGTAAGTAATTTATTATTTCGGAAATGTTTTAGGGTGCATTTGAAAATGTTTGCCGTTGTATTTTGGAATGCTTGAGGTGCATTTTGAAAGTGCTTGAAGACTAGTTATTTGATAAATACTCCATTTTTTTTTGTGAATCTACCCCGGCAACCCAAGTAGACATACTAGTTACCACACTCTACGAGTAATAACACCAAACGTATCAGCGGCAATAAGAGCTTTCAAGTTGGCGGGCGGAGCCTCCAAGATAGTTGTAACATATAAAATTATTTATTAAAATATGAATATTTTTTATTAGTTATTTAACTTTTATTAAAGTATTTTATACTTATAAAGATAAATTATTTCATAATACTTTCATTTATGAAATACCCTTTTTATTTGTTCTCTTTATCGAGTAGGAGTAGGTGAAGCTGAGGTAGGTAAAATCGTGACATTGTTGAGCTAGTGAGCTCTGAGGACAGTTCTAATGTGTCGGTATTTTTTCATCATGATATGAGCATCAATGATGTACTGGTAAGGAAAATAGATGGGACAGCTTATATGCAAATGAGATGGCAGTCCTAATTTTTTATTTTTATTTTTATGACAGTCCTAATTAAATTGCCTAATCTTTGTATTCAAATATGGGAATTTGGCTGTCATTTTCCTCAATTCCTCCCCGTACCCAAATTTTGGAACAAGTTAAATAAAATCCCTCGAACAAAGAAAAGACTTTCATCAGTGGGACAGTCCATTGGACAGAGTAAAAGAGTCATCATCTAGAGGACACTTCCATCGGACAATACCGCGATACCCACTCTATGAAAATCAAGTAGGAAATTAATATGTAAACTCCCAAGTTTACTTATGTTTTTAAAGTAGATATTTTTGAGACTCAATAATAATAGCTTATCATTATCTAAAAGTGAGGGAGTAGAATTTCAGAATACATGTAGTATAACTCAATCAAGAAAGGATGTTGTCCTAAAACTATTGTAGACATTTTTTTTTAATAATTTAGATTAATTTTAGCTGAAACAGTGGCTGTTAAGGAAGCGTTAACCTGGCTCAAGGATCTTGGTAGAAATAATATTATAGTTGAGTCGGATTATTTAAATTTTTGTCTTGCCTTTAATTCGTGTAATTTAGACTTTTCTTATGTTGGTTTAGTGGTTAAGCAATGTCATATGATTGTTAGGGATATTGGGAACGTTTTCATTCGCTATATCCGGAGGTCAACAAATCAAGTAGTTCATGCTTTAGCTCGGTCTTAGATACTTGGGTGGCTGCCCCGCCTCCTTATATTTCTGGTTTCTTATTTTCAACAACTTTAAAAATACATAATTCAATGGTAAACCATTTTAAAAATTCAGATGACATATGTAGTCATTAGGTTAATTGCTTGACGAAAACATGCTAAAGTGCTAATTGCTTTTTATATAATATATATATATATATATATATATATATATATATATATATATATATTAATTGCTTGACGAAAATATGCTAAAGTGCTAATTGCTTTTTATATAATATATATATATATATACACACACACACATACAAATTTAATGATCCCATTGGAACTTTTTTTTTTTTAAAGGAGACTTATTAATTATACTGTAATAGGGTCGGTAGTACTAAAAAAAGATACACTATATTTACTAGTTACATGATTTATTTGTTCATTTTATGAAATACAAAATTATAATAAAAGTAACAAAAATATTGATAGTGCCTTAGCGATGCAGTAAATATTGGCCAAAAATTTGACTGGTAGTTGGCTAGTTGCTAAGTGGTGCTTGGTAGGTGGAACAATTAAGGTGACCTGACACTATAATAAACGTCGTCAAAACATGTTATCATATCTGTACTTTCTTTGACCTTAATTGGATATTTGTTTCACGAAATAAGCTAATAATAATAGAATAACATCTTCTATAATAGACCTTTTTCATTGTTGGGTAAATCATTTTATTCACAAGAATAATATTCCTTTCATGAATCAACCAATGAAATTAATTTTCTTTTTTTATTGCTAGCTTATTTCATATACAATAAAATATGATTTATATTCGCTTAAAATTCATTCTGTAAACCAAACATGCTGTAAATCTCATGTGATTATCATAAATACGAAGTAATAATTTATTTAGTTTATACTTAGCATTAATTTGATTGAGCAATATTTATTTTTTACTTCCTACTTAGTAGTTTGCTCATTCATTCAGAAAAAAAAAAAGCCAAAAGAAAAAAAAACCACGGATCAATCTTTATTCATCTATTTTTCTTTTATTAATAAAATCACAAAAGGTGAAAGAGACTTTTACTCATTGTGAGTGTGTGTATCATTTGCCTTCAGCACCTCATTTTCCAAATCTCCCAGAAAGTTGGAATAGACTTCAGAACATCATTTTCCATATACATAAAATGCATCTACAAGGATAACCCAGTGCAAGTTCGTTGGAACCTCTAATCATAAGATCACGAGTTTGAATCCTAACGTTCTTATTAATTTGAGTTGGTCAACTATCACCAACTTAGATTGATTTTTCTCCTATAATTCTTTGTCGACTAAGATCACAGGGCGAGATTTACCAAAAACTCACATCACTCAAAAAAAAAAAAAAAAAGAGAGAGAGAGAGAGAAGAAGAAGAAGAAGAAGCATTTACAAGGTTCAAAAACTTAAAACTTATAATTTATGGGGTTCACTACTTTACATAAAGCACTCAATATCACATATATTTTCAATATATTCTACTCTCAAATGTTTAAAGGATTTATTCCATTTATTATAATTTCTTTTTTTTTCCTAATAATGATTATAATATAATTTCAAAATTTGAATTTAAATAAATAAAATTAAAAAACAAATTTTAATTAAATTTAAAATAAAGTTTGAATTTAATCAGAGTAAAATATGCAATTTAGCCTTATTTGAATTTAAAGTATATCTCAAACTATATACATTATAATTTATAATTTCATTTTGATTATTTTATTATGAAATATATTAATTATATTTCAATATGATTCACACCTTCTCCCTTTTTGTCCTCCACTGTGTATGTCTTCAGGAGGTGCAGACTATTTTCCTTTAAAAATCTGACTACCATTACTTTTGCTAGTCAACTAAAAATTAAAGGATAAGAATCTATCAGGCACAATTGTACCAAAGATGTGAAAATTTACATTAAAATTATATTATATTACTTTAAGGAGCTGTTTGGTTCACGGAATGTTAAGGTACCTTATAAAATGTTATACGGGTGGAATGTTAGATTCTTGTGTTTGGTTAAAACTAAAATATATAATATATATGTGTGGTTTATGAGTTATATTTTATGTTATAATGATGCTTTTTCTTTAATACACTTTAACATATCTTCTTGCATTTCAATAAACTTCAAAATTAAAAAAAAAAGAAATTGTAACATATATAAGTGCCTTATTTAAAATTACTTTATAAGCTAAAGAGACGCAATAAGAACTAAAATAAAAATAAAATTACAAAAATAATTAAATATGATACATATAATAATGAACTAACATAAAATATATATTCCATTATAATTAGAACTAAAAGGCCCACTTGGGAGAGTTGTGAAGGAATCACATCCCCTTCAAAATCCAATGTGAATGATAGGGATGCCAATCTTAACCCAAAACCGATTGAGTCCGTGTGATAAGTTTTATGGTTAGGACAATGAATTTTGAACTCGATAAAAAAATTCAATTAGCCCAAACAGATATGCTTGACAGTCTGGTAGAGTTAACCTAAAATTAAACGGTACCAAGCATTCAAGCAATTTACCACCAACCCACCCATCGCCCACACCTAGGAATTCCTATATATAAACACGCCTAGAAACAAAAGTGGGTATTATCACACATTTACTTCTTCCCAGATGGCGTTAGCTTACGATACCTTGAAATTCATTTCCACTATATTCCTCCTACTACTCATAATTCCAAGAAGCGTAACCTTAGCATGCTACACATCCATCTTTGCATTTGGTGACTCTGTTACAGATGTGGGCAATAGGATGTTGATATCCGATGACCCTTCCAACCTTCGCATGGCCAATCCTCCTTATGGAGAAACCTTCTTTCATCATCCCAATGGTCGTTTTTGCGATGGTCGTCTCATCATTGATTTTATAGGTATATATATTTATATATATTCTGTTAATAATATAAGAAACATATTGGCACTGTTTTGGTAAATGGCTGTTAACTGATTGGGTTAGAAGGTATGATTTGTTGATAACATTGGCTAATTGTAGAAAATTGTTTGATAAATTAGTTGTTAGCTGATATCTGTTTATAATTTCTTTTCTCAAAAAGCTAATTAAAAAGACTGTTTTGAAAGTCAAATAAACTAAAATTGGCTGATAGGCTGATTATTTACCAAACAGGGTCATTATATGCAAGTACCTTATGGTCTGATAGCATTACTGTTACTATTAATAAAAAAAAATTCCAGAATCTAGTCTCATCCCAATTAGGGTTGATATTAGGGTTGAACAGATACTACTGATAGGTTTGTGATTGTTGCAGCGGAGCATTATGGACTGCCTTTTATGCCTCCGTCAGCTAGTGTTGCCGGAAACGGGTCAAGTATTGAAGGAGGTGTGAATTTCGCGGTTGCCGGAACTAACACAGTCGACTCGGCATTCTATGAACCAAGAGGAATAGTTAATACTTATACAAATGCATCCCTCAACGTCCAGATGATATGGTTCAAAGATGTTTTGCCATTGTTCTGTGCCACACCCTCAGGTACGGTGCACCTTATGCACAAAATACATTTTCTTCCAAATCAATTATCTCAATACTTTTTTTTTAACACCATAATTGTGTGGCAGAATGCAGGAAAAAATTTAAGAGCTCACTGTTTGTAATGGGGCCTTTTGGAAGCAATGACTATCGCCATGGACTTGACTTTGGAAAAGACATCAAAGAGATAAGAACATATATTCCTGTAGTTATTGATACCATCACAGCAGCTATAAATGTAAGATTTTATTTGAATCAAATTTTATTAGGTAAAATGATGGTTTTAGTTCATTAATTATGTATAAAATGTAGATTCAGTCCATAAATTATTGCTGTATACAATTTTTTTCCTTTAATTATGTTGAAAGTGGTTGTTTCAATCCATTACTTATAAATTTTATTAGCATTAAAAATTTATTTTGATTTGTCAAATTATTAGAGGACAAATTGGTCATTTTGTACAAAATGACGGTTCTAGTCCATTAATTATGCTTAAATTATAGACTAAGATATTTTCGTGTAATCAACATATTACAACAAACCCAACATCTTCTTGAACTTGTCAATGTGAAAGCCAATAAGTTATGAATTGAGTTTACAATTTAAGTATAACTAATGGACTACAATTGTCATTTTTTTTTAAATTAATGCATATTTTTTCAGATATTTCAGATATTTACTAGCAAATTAGTGCATATTTTTTCAAATTAAATAGTGCTAACTTTTTAATTTTCAACTTACCCTTTGGTATTACTATATTTACCATTTAACTTTTCCCTTGGTGGATCTCATCATTTGGCTACACTAGTTCCTAAATTTTTTTTAAAATTACTACTTGATGTAGTAGGGATGCAACTATAATATGTAATTATAAATGATAAACAATACTCTAATAAGACATTTAAAAAATTGTAGGAATTGATTAAACTTGGTGCAACGACAATTATGGTACCTGGCATAGCTCCAGATGGTTGTCTTCCCGTCATCCTCACAAGTTTTGGAAGTGCCAATGGTTTAGATTATGATCCTAATACTGGTTGCCTTTCTTGGATGAATGAATTGAATGAGTTCCACAATCTACGCCTTCAACAACGACTCAACATCATCCGACATCTTAATCCTGACGTCGTCATTATCTATGCTGATTTATACAATGCTGCCATGAAGCTTTATCGTAACCTTAAAAAATACGGTGATGAAACTTATATTTTGTAAAATTTTACAATATGAACTTTATTTTACTTCTAACTCCTTAACATGTTTGAAAGATTATAAGGAGAACTTGCCCCCTTTTTTTTGCCTCTCTCTTCATTTCACCTCATTACTAATGATTCAAATTAAACTACAATGCAAAAATAACATTTTCTTACATTCAATTAAAGAAAATAATACTAATAGGTTAATGTTTGTGCAGGATTCGTGCAATCCCTTGCGGCTTGTTGTGGAACAGGAGGGGCGTACGGGTACAGTGACGACGTAAGATGTGGTGATATAGAATTAATAAATAGTTGTCCTGATCCATGGCGTCATATTGACTGGGATGGATGTCACATGTCAGAGAAAGCAAATAAATTAATTACCATGACTTTACTAGATGGAACTTATACGAGTCCGCCAATCAATACCTTATGTGCTTCTCCTTCCAAATTCACCTATTATGATTAAGAATATTTTGTAATTCATCATTGGTAACTTCACCAAGCTCATAGAGCTGGTCATACTAATAAAACTCTCAGGGTATTCTAAGCTGTTGATCTTATAGATTGAGATGAGTAATTAATTAATATGTATTCTTATTACCTAATTTGCAATTACCAAACTAAAGTTTAATAATGAAAATAATTATTTTGATTGAATGAAAAGTAAATATATATGATAAAACAAACAAATATACAAGGCAAATAAGTGATAAATAAAATAAACAAACGACAATCAAATAAAATACAAGAACACTGTTAAGAGATTGAAGGGTTAAGACTCAAGATTTGCCTGGTGAGGAATCAATCGAATTGTTACTATGGATAAATAAACAAATCTGCAAGTATTTTCCAGTCGTCTCAGAATGTTGCTTTTCCGTTGTCACTTCCCAATTCCATTGTTTATCCTCCATAAATTTCACGTCTCTACTTATTAGACATTTTCCATTTTGTGGTTGGAAAATTCTATAAGCCTTAGAAGTGTTGTTGTATCCAATACTGCCTTCTTATCAAGTTTGTCTCGTTTCACCTATGGCACATATGAGAAACAAAGACAACCAAATATCTTTAGATTTTGTAGGTTTGGTTTATAACCAAACCAAGCTTCATGCGGAGTTTTATTATTTAAAACTCTTGTTGGCAACCTATTCAGCAAGAAAACAACAGTGCTAGCAGCCTCTGCCCACAATTTCTTAGGCAACTCTTTTTCATGCAACAAACACCTTGCCATTTCCATAATGCTCCGATTTTTTCTCTCACTTACACCATTCTGCTGTGGGGTGTAAGGAGCAGTGAATTGATGTTCAATACCTGCTTCTTCACAAAACTTGTCAAACATGTCATTTGCATACTCTTTCCCATTATCGGACCTTATTATTTGTATCCTACAACCACTTTGATTTTACACCCATGTTTTATATCTCCAAAATATGTTGGCAACCTCAGATTTAAATTTGAGAAAATTAATCCAACAAAATCTTGTATAATCATCAATGAATGCAATATAGTACTTACTACCGTTAAATGTGGGTGTTCTCATAGGTCCACAAACATCTGTATGCACAAGTTGCAGCTTATGTGTTGCTCTCCATGCTGATTTCGGGAAAGATTGCCTGACTTGTTTACCATATTAGAAAACCACACAATCAGCCACCTTGTCCTCCAGGAGCGGAACTCCTTTCACCAAGTTATGTTTTTGCATATGTATAAGACTGGCATGGTGAAAATGCCCAAGCCTTTTATGCCATAATTCTGCATTTCTAACAATGCTAGAAAATGCCATTTGTTCTTCCTCTATTAAGTTCAAAGCAAAGCTTTTTGATCTCATCTTTACTTTGAACACATCTTTGCCTTGCACAAATAAAAGGCTATTTTATGACATATCACGCATCTTTGATCAAGCACCATTGGTCTTCAAACAGAACTTTGAAGCCTTTTTCAATCAGCTGGCCAACACTAAGCAAATTCTGGTCAATATCAGGCACATATAAAACATTTGAAATATACTTCACACCTGTTAAACTTTGTATAGCCACAGTTCCTTTCCCCTTGATCAGAAGAAAAACACCATTTCCAATTTTTACTTTAGAAATAGTTGTCTTATCAAGCTCTTTGAAGAGCTCTTGATCATTAGTCATGTGGTTTGTGCAACCACTATCAATCAACTAGGAATAACCTGAGCTGTTGCTTGTTACAAAACATGTTGCAACAAATAGTTGGTCGTCATCATATTGCTCTGTAGAAGCTTTTGCTTCTTCATAATATATTATTTTTTTAAAAATATGTGAAAGTCACATCAGCTTGAAAAATCTAATCATCAAGTAATTGACCTTCAACTTGAAGGCAACCTACAAATAGGGTTAATTGCATTTTTTTTTGTAAGTTTGAGGTTCTAATTGGAGTTTTTTGAAGTTGAAGAGTCTAATTGCACAAATCAATATAGTTTGAGGGCTTATTTGACATTTATCCCAAAAAAACCCTCTTTCATTGTTTGAAGTCGTGCATTGAGTAAATTCCGTCTTGTAATTCTATTCCATAAAAAACTACCATGTGAACTTTTTAAAAGTAAAGTTGTAACTTAGGGCCATTTAGTCCCGGTCCCTTTTTTTGTTTTTTTTTTATTTTTTTAATATTACTAGCTCTATTACAATGCACAAAGACTCAATATCATTGAGGGATGAACTTGGTACCACTGGACCATAAGATATTTGGCGTTTCCAGCCCCTTTAATTTAGATTTATCTGTAAAAAAATTAAATTAAATTTAAATTAAATCAAATCTTTGTACATTGTAGCAATTATATCCCAATTTCTTAAAATCTAGCAATTCTATTCAATTTTTTTTAAGAAACAGAAATTAATTAATTACAACATAAACTTTTGGCTTCCTAACCTTTTTTCCATCTTTAACCTTATTATTTTAAAGAAATGACATCATTTACACTTCCCAATTAAAACCTTTTTGGCTAAACTTTTTGACTTTTTTTTTTCTTCAATATGTTTAGTTGTAATTTCAATTTGACATTTTTGTTTGAACATTGATTTTTGTATGAATTAATCTTATTAATTATAAACATTTTTTACTTTATATTTTATTAAAATATATTGATTTCACTATTTTATTTTTAAATATATAAACAAACCTATTTAAATTTAAACTATTTAAATTGTATGAAGATGTCCTTTTTAGTCTTTTTACATTTATCAGCTTATCAAAAAACTAATTTTACCCAAACACTTTAAGCATAATAGCTAGCTTAACAGCTCTTCAGATTTCAGCTTCGAGCTTATAGCTTTTCAATTTTCAACTACTTTTCATCTTTCAACTACCTTTTCAGCTAAGTTTGCCAAACATAGTCTAAATTTGCGGCACAACATCCACCAAAGATAAATAGACATGCTAGATTCCATGATTTGTCCTCCAAAATTTTTAATCCATTAGCACGCCTCCCAAACTATATATAAAATAATCCCAACATTGAGACCTGTGCAATGCTGACTTTCACCACACGTGTTCTTCATTCTTCCCCTCGAGGGGCTCTCCGGCATGCAATGAAACCGCCTGAAAAACTCCATAAGAACAACCATTAATTTTTTTACATGTATAATAGTATGTTGAAATATTATATATAGGTACCAATTGATAATTAAATTTAAGAAAATTGAATTGTTTTTAGTATTAGATACTATGGATATAATTGTCACCTAATACAAAGTTACAATTTTTTCATCAAATGCAAAATGAATAAATCAAATAGTGCCACCAAGTTGGTCTGACGGGTTTTGTTTAGAAAGAAATATAACACCTGATTTTTTTCTAAAAATGATTTGTTGGCGTGATTCCAACGACATTTCCTATATAAACAGAAAACATATTATGGTGTTGCCACACATTTCCCATATGGCGCAGGCATACCCAAATCATCGTGGCTTGAAAGTCAACTCCGCCATTTCAACTTTATTCCTCCTCTTACTCTTACTCATAATTCCAAGACCCATAACCGCAGAATGCTACACATCCATCTTTGCATTTGGCGACTCACTTACAGACGTCGGAAACCGGGTTATTCTCTCCGACGACCCTAACAGCTTTAAAATATCCCATCCTCCTTATGGAGAAACCTTTTTTCATCATCCCACCGGTCGATGTTCCGATGGCCGTCTCATCATAGATTTTATAGGTAAGTGCGTATACTTACTCATAATCTGTCATCCAAGAACTGACTGAGCTACCCGTGCAGACTACAATATACTCTTTATTCGGCTAATTTACAAAAATGGAACTCTAACGTAAATCACATATATGTTGCAGCGGAGTACTACGGACTGCCATACATGCCTCCATCAGCTAGTGTTATGATGAACGGCGGCATAAAAGCGTCGGATATTGAGGGAGGTGTGAATTTCGCGGTTACCGGAGCTGCTGCAGCCCACTCGGCGTTCTATGAAGAAAGAGGGATAATCGATACCACTACGAATTGCTCCCTCAGAGTTCAGATGGGATGGTTCAAACAACTGTTGCCATTTTTCTGTGGCACACCATCAGGTATATACTTGTGCCTGGATATTATGCACGCACACCTCATAAATAACTTAACTGCCTAACTTTTTTCTAGTGAAAAAATTATAATAATAAAAATAAGAATTAACATGACAATTGTGTTCCAGAATGTCACGAGAAGCTCAGAAGCTCACTATTTGTGGTGGGACCAATTGGGAGTAATGACTATCGTAATGGACTTTCACAAGGAAAAGATATAAAAGAGATAAGATCATATGTTCCCATAGTTATCGATACAATCAGAGCTACCATCAATGTAAGAACATATTTGTGATGTTTTATTATATGCATATATGTGTTTTATTTACCATCACACTCATTAAAAAAAAAAAAAAAAACACCATCCACAAATAAAAGAACAATGAAATTGATAAAGTGATGTAGATAGGCATAGGTGACATTGTACAAGTCAATATTTGTGCAATTTATATTCAAAAATATTTTTTATATCTTATGTTATAAACACAAATTCTTATTCACTCATAGATTTTTTTTATTTTTATTTTTTTACACTCTCATTCTCTAGTAATTTTATATTTGTCCTAATTTTTTTACGCTCTCACTTGAGTAATGATGAATTATACTTTAATAAGAAATTAAAAAAATGCAGGATTTGATTGAACTTGGCGCAAAGACAATCATGGTGCCCGACACTTCTCCAGATGGTTGTCTAGCCAGTGTCCTCACTGATTTTGAAAGTAGCAACAAGGTAGATTATGATCCAACTGGTTGCCTTAATTGGATGAATGAATTGAACGATTACCACAATCAACACCTTCAACAACAACTTGATACCATTCAATATTGTAATCCTGGTGTTGATATTATATATGCTGACTTTTATAATATTAGCATGGAACTTTATCGTCATTCTGAAAAATATGGTAATTATACTCATGCTTTTTAAAAAATTTACATGTGCTTTAATTTATTTTACTTATTATTCATTGAGGTTGAAGGATCACCTTGGTGTCACCTAAATAATATTGGTCCACACAAGGCATGATTTTTTTTAATGCAAACCTTCAAATAGTAGCTACAAATTTTCCTATTACTCAAAATATTATTGGTCAAAAGTACAAATACAATTTCATTACTTTGGATCAAGGTAAAGAATAGTCCTTAAGATATTGATTGGTAAATGAATGTACAGGATTCATTCGATCCCTTGCAGCTTGTTGTGGTGTAGGAGGGAAATATAAATTCAACGACGACGTAAGATGTGGTGACATAGAAGTAAAGAGTTGTCCTGAGCCATGGCTTCATATTGATTGGGATGGATATCACATGACAGCTAAAGCAAATATATTGGTTTCTATGGCTCTACTAGATGGAACATATACAAGTCCTCCCATTAATACTTTGTGTGCTCCTTCTATGAAGTTCACCTATTACGATTAAGAGTATTTTTGTAATTGTCTTTTACCTACATGTTGCACCTTTGCATTAATATGGCGGTGTTTAGCAATTGATGGATAATTGATAGATTATATCATATTGTATTCACCAAAAGCTAATAATAAATTATATTTGAATGCTAATTGTTGTCAATTTGAATATATATATATATATATATATATATATATAAAAGCCACACGCCTATGAATGCGCAATGGAGCAAAAATGTGCCTGTGATTGTGAATATGGCAGCAGTACAGTGTCTTGGAATTTTAAATTTCTTGGAATTCTAAATGTCTTTATGGGAATTAATATTTAAATGTCTTGAAACTCAGCCTGTTGGTTCGCAGAAAATATTAGAAAGAAAGTGGTAATTAGGAAGATAGATTTTATTGTTTGGTTGGTGGAAAAGAAGTTACTGGGAATATTGATTCTACTATTTGATTAAATTTAGAATTGTAAGGAATACTAGGTAAAAAGACATATATGCCCCTATCATCATCATCATCAAATACTTCAATCACATACAACCTGTGTTGTTACTATTATTATTATTATTATTATTATTGGGTGTTAAATATGCTTTCAACTTGCTATTTATATGTATGTAATTAACAGAGATATACAAGGGTAATTTACATTATACAAAAGAGTTAATTTCATTTTTGCTTTTAGATTTATAGGTGACAATCCACTATTAGTCCATTTTTATTAGAACATTCACTTTTGATCCTAGTATTATTGTGACATGTCCATTTTTAGTCATTTATCAACAAAACGGTTTAAATATTGTTAAATACAAGAACATTTCAGTTCTCAATTATGGATGTTTTCAAAAAAATAAACATAAAAATATAGCAGTTCAACATACTTTGTATAAAAAAAGATTGAAATGTCTTTGTATTTAACGATATTTCGACGATTTTGTTGATTGAAGAATAAAAATGATCATGTCGCAATAATACTAGGACCAAATGAGAATATTCTAATAAAAAAAAAACTAAAAGTGGATTATTGTCATTTATAAATTTAGGACAAAAAAGGGGAACTAACTCTTATACAAAATAACATATTTTTAGTATTTAACTAATATATATATATTTTTGAATACAATATACATTTTTAATATATTAAAAATATATTATTTGTGTATTAAATGTACATTTGATAGTATTTGATAGTATGCAGAGACAATAATGATTGCAAATAGGCAGTCGCAAGAGCCACCAAATTTTATGTGAGATTATTTTACATTCTTGATTGAAAAGTGTGCCCAATAAATGAAACTTTCTTTCTAATACGTATTTGATGATCCAATTAAAACATTCTAGATTTCCCAGAGAATTTCTTTGCTTCCAAGAGAATTTCTTTTCCTTCTCCCTCCAAGAGAATTTCTTATTTTAACATAGTGATGTTGCCTTAATACTAGGTTTGGTTTTGACTGATTTGTGTAAATGAATGCGTTTTAAATAAACCTTTTTAGTAGCAAAAAGTTTGACTTTAACTAAAATTAAATTTATTTAATACTATGGACTTTATTACAATGCACTATTTAAGTCAATATTGCCCCCAATGAGGCTCAAATTCACAACCTCCAATATGAGAGAATAACTTGGTGCAATTAAACCACAACGTTCTTGGTTAATTAAAGTTAATTTGATCTTAAATACTTTAAAATTTTATAGATATATATAGACTCATGACCAAATGAGTCCATCCTTTCCTATGAGTCTGTGTGGACAGATCTGGGTTATTGAATGTTTGAGATCAATGGCCTAGATTTCACCAATTGCGTAACTATGCACTTCACTTCGCACAGTTGGCCAAATCTAAGCCATTGATCTCAAGCATTCAATAGCCCAAATCTATCCACACGAACTCATGGAGAAGGGTGGACTCCCAGGAACACTGGCATATATATATATATATATATATATATGCCATTGTTTAGGTGAGTCCACCCCCTTCCTATGAGTTCGTGTGAACATATTTGGGCCATTGAATGCTTAAGATCAATGGTTTAGATTTGGCAAACTGTGCAACTGTGCAAATCTATACTTCACTTGCATAGTTCGCGAAATCTAAATCATTGATCTCAAGCATTCATTGGCTCAGATCTGTCCACACGGACTCATATAATAAGATGGACTCATTGTAATCTTAAACCTAACAGTTTGAAATAATTTAGTTAGTAACGTTTTCTAGACCGAATCCAAATTCACAGTTACTACTTAGTACTTTAATAGCAAACTTATAATGAATTTTATTTTTTTAAAAAATCATTCCACTTGCAAATTTTGAAATTTTCATGAAGTCCGTTCTCTAAATAACTTTTTTATTTATTAATATAATAATTTTTGTCGGATAATTAACTCTGTAAGGTCTATTATTGGCCTTTTTGGTATGAGTCGATCAGTTATAAACAATTTAGACTGATTTATTTTTTTGTCATTATTTGCTAACTAAAGTCATAAAGAGATTATGGGGGTGTTTGGTTATTGGTTTATAAGCCAAATTTTACCTTATTTGACCATGTTTAGCTTTTTGACTAATCAATAAGCTATTTTGAAGTGTTTGGTAAATGGCTTATTGGACCAATAAGCTGAAAATTGAAAAGCTAATGAATGTAGCTTTTTGTATCAGTTGGTTGGGAACAACGGGTATATTAACTGTTTTATCCTTTGAAATCAATGGAATTTACTTTTAAATGGGTGGTGTGTTTGTTATTTTATAATAATAATAATAATAATAATAATAATAATAATAGGGTGATGGGTTTGTAATTTTTAATAATAATAATAATAGAAAATAAATACGTAATAAAAATTGTTTTAGAATACTACTATAATTTAATATGAGTTAAATAAACAAAAATAATTTACTTATGTCCTTAAAAAAAGCATAGATGATATCCAAATTTTATAATTATTTATTAATAAGAGTTTATCTTCTTATTATATTTAAATGTTGAAATAATACAATACACTCATACCCTTAAATGTCATTTTACATTCAATCAGCTACTAGTAAACAGCTAATTTACCAAACAGTTTTTTATAACCAGTTAATATAACCAGTTGGTCAAACCAGTTAACGCAATCAGCCATCAACTACTAGCTAAACCAACCAGCTATCAGCTATAAGCTATCATGCCAAACACCCCATACCTATAAAAAATCTTCAAATAGCGGTTGTAAACTTTGTTGTGAATTAAAGGGTTTTGATTTTTTTTTAACCTTCGTTTTAACAAAGATAACATATGAAGTTAATGTTGTCCCTCTAGGAGGCTGCTAGCTTCATCCATGACCGTAAATCAGTGTCGTATTTCATTTTGATTTTAGCTTCTGGCTGACGATTAACGAGACATTTAATTGTGACTAATCATTTAATAAATTAAAGTATTATCTCATGTGCCTCATCCATGACCATAAATCAGTGTCGTATTTCATTTTGATTTTTGCTTCTGGCTGACGATTGACGAGACATTTAATTGTGACTATATAGATCTAAAAACATTTATATATATCTAAAAACATAATGTCTGATATATATAATCTTAGCTATTTCAATTCACCACGGTTTGTCTGTTTTTTCTTTTAACCCAAATTTTGAATCTTGCTAGATTATATCTTCAATCTCATAAACTCGTCCATAGTATAACAAGATAATTGAGATCCACACACAACTCTACTTTGTAAATAAGGATCCTGATCCTAACTCAACCCAGAAGCCCCCAATTCAACCCCAAAGAGTTGAAAAATATATTTGTATCCAATTTCTTCTATTATATTTTATATGATTTGATGTAACGTTTATAATAAATATTATTGTTAGATTTCTCAATCATGATTTTTGGATCAACTCAAAAAGATTGGTGCAACCGTTCAAAAACTATTTAAGATTACAACTACTCAAGTAGGTGGCATGTGAGGACCATAGTCCCCACAAAAAAGACTATAATAAAAAATACATTTTTAATATATTAAAAATACATTATTTATATATTGAATGTACATATTTATATATATTTACATATATATTAAATGACTGTTAGCTGATTGGGTTGGCTGTTTGGGCTAAAAAGGTATGATTTGGTGATAACATTGGCTGATAGTAGAAAATTATTTGATAAATGAGCTGTTAGCTGATAGTTGTTTGGTATAATTTCTTTTCTCAAAAAACTAATTGAAAAGGTTACTTTGAGTAGCCTTTTGAATTTTAGTATATTGGAGTTACAAAAAGCTTATTAACTTACAATTAATAGTGGTCAAATAAGCCAAAATTGGCCGATAGGCTGATTATTTACCAAACAGGGCCAAGTAAAATTAGTTGTTAGCTGGTAGTTGTTTGATATAATTTCTTTTCTCAAAAAGCTAATTGAAAACACTGCTTTGAGTAACGTTTTGAATTTTAGTATTTTGGAATTACAAAAAACTTATTAACCAAACAACTAATAGTGGTCAAATAAGTTAAAATTGGTTGATAGGCTGATTATTTACCAAACACGCCTATATAAACAGATCGAAAACATATTATGGTGTTGCCACACATTTCCCATATGGCGCAGGCATACCCAAATCATCGTGGCTTGAAAGTCAACTCCGCCATTTCAACTTTGTTCCTCCTCTTACTCTTACTCATAATTCCAAGACGCATAACCGCAGAATGCTACACATCCATCTTTGCATTTGGCGACTCACTTACAGACGTCGGAAACCTGGTTATTCTCTCCGACAACCCTAACAGCTCTCTAATATCCAATCCTCCTTATGGAGAAACCTTTTTTCATCATCCCACCGGCCGATGTTCTGATGGTCGTCTTATCATAGATTTTATAGGTAATTATAAATACATTATACATGTTACACTACATGTATACTTATTCACGATCTGTCACTTAAGAATTAACTGAGCAACTCTGCATTGCAAATACTAATACCTCTATATTCCGCTACTATACTCAGTCTTACTACGTTTCTGGAACTCTAACGTGTAAATCACATATATATGTTGCAGCGGAGTACTACGGACTGCCATATATGCCTCCATCAGCTGCTGTTATGATGAACGGCGGCATAAACGGGTCGGATATTGAGGGAGGTGTGAATTTCGCGGTCGTCGCAGCAGCTGCAGTCGACTCGGCGTTCTATGAAGAAAGAGGGATAATCAATACCAATACGAATCGCTCCCTCAGAGTTCAGATGGGATGGTTCAAAGAACTGTTGCCATTTTTCTGTGGTACACCGTCAGGTATATACTTGTGCCTGGATATTATGCACGCACACCTCATAAATAAGTTAACTGCCTAACTTTTTTCTAGTGAGAAAATTATAATAATAAAATAATAATAATTAGCATGACAATTATGTTCCAGAATGTCAGGAGAAGCTCAAGAGCTCACTATTTGTGGTGGGGCCACTTGGGAGCAATGATTATCGTAATGGACTTAAACAAGAAAAAGATATAAAAGAGATAAGATCATACGTCCCTATAGTTATCGGTGCAATCAGCACTGCCATCATTGTAAGAACATATTTGTGATGTTTTATTATATGCATATATGTGTTTTATTTACCATTACACTTATAAAAAAAAATAAAAAAATAAGCACCATACACAAATAAAAGAACAATGAAATTGATTAAGTGATGTAGATAGGCATAGGAGACATTGTACAAGTCAATTTTTTTTTTGAGTACTACTGACTCTATTACAATGTAGTATCTGTTCATTACAAGTCAATATTTGTGCAATTTATATTCAAAATTATTTTTTATATCTTATGTTATAAATACAAATTCTTATTCATTCGTAGATTTTTTTTATTTTTTATTTTTTATACTCTCACTCTCCAGTAATTTTATATTTGTCCTAATTTTTTTGATGCTCTCACTTGAGTAATGATGAATTATACTTTAATAAGAAATTTAAAAAAATGCAGGATTTAATTGAACTTGGCGCAAAGACAATCATGGTGCCCGGCACGTCTCCAGATGGTTGTCTAGCTAGTGTCCTCACTGATTTTGAGAGTAGCAACAAGGTAGATTATGATCCAGATACTGGTTGCCTTAATTGGATGAATGAATTGGACGATTACCACAATCAACATCTTCAACAACAACTTGACACCATTCGATATCGTAATCCTGGTGTTGATATTATATATGCTGACTTTTACAATATTAGCATGGAACTTTATCGTTATCCTGAAAAATATGGTAATTATACTCATACTTTTTAAAATTTACATGTGATTTAATTTATTTTACTTTTAATTCATTGAGGTTGAAGGATCACCTTGCTATCACCTAAATAATATTGGTCCTCACAAGGCAAGGTTTATTTAATGCAAACCCTCAAATAGTAACCACGAATTTTTCTCGTCACTCAAAATAATATTGGTCCAAAGTACAAATACAATTTCATTACTTTGGATCAAGTTAAATAATAGTTTTTCAGATATTGATTGGTAAATGAATGTGCAGGATTCATCCGATCCCTTGCAGCTTGTTGTGGCGTAGGAGGGAAATATAAATTCAACGACGACGTAAGATGTGGCGACATAGGAGTAAAGAGTTGTCCTGAGCCATGGCTTCATATTGAGTGGGATGGATATCACATGACAGAGAGAGCAAATAAATTGGTTTCTATGGCTCTACTAGACGGGACTTGTACGAGTCCTCCCATCAATACTTTGTGTGTTTCTTCTCCGAAATTCACCTATTACGGTTAAGATTATTTTTGTAATTTTTTTTTACCTACATGTTGCACCTTTGCATTATTAATGCTGTGTTTAGCAATTGATGGATAGTTGATAGATTATATGAAATTGTATTCACCAAAATCTAATAATAAATTATATTAAACTAATATTAAAATTTTAAATAATATTAAAATATTTTAATATTAATTGTTGTCAATTTGACTGTATAACAAAAATTTTATTTGCTCTGAAGATACCACAAATGGTCCTCTGACGATATTATCCTTAGATTTAACACCTATTTAACAGAAATTTTAACGAAAAACTATTTGTGGTCAAAAATAAAAGTTAGAGGACCATTTGTGGTCGAATTGAAAGTCGAGAACTAAAAGGAGTACTAGCCCAATAGTTAGAGGACCATTTGTGGTATTAACTCAAACCAAAATAAGTGTTAGTATCTTACAATAATCAGAATTGGCATAATTGTTGATCATATACTATGAATATGTTAGAGTGTAGTGTATTAAAAAATACAATATACAATTTAACATGAAGTTTGATCAATTAATTTACTAGAATATATACCATAGCATTCAAAGTTGAGCATCAAAGATTACAAATAAAAAATCATGAAAATCATTTTCTTAAAAATTTTTTAAAAACAAATCTAGGTTAACTTTTTTTTTTTTTTTAAATTTAGAACAAGACTCAATATTTTAATTATGCTTTTGCATTAATGGGAATGATTTAGATTATTATGGTAAGGAATAAGGTTCAAATTAGCCATTTAACGTAACCTCAAAGTGCAATCAGGTCACTGAACGAAAAAAAAAGTGTAATTAGGCCACTCAACACTCTAAATGCATGCAATTTTACCTCATAGCATGTTACTCTCCATTTCATAAGATTGCCTGCTTACATTGATGGTAAGTTGACATTTTAAAATATTTTTTTAATACTAAACTTGAAAAATAAAAATAAAAAAAATTTAAAATTTAATTTAAAAAAAAAAACAAACAAACAAGCATTTTTAATTTTTTTAATTAATTTTTTTTTAAAAAAACAAGGAAGCAGGCATTTTTTATTTTATTATTAAAACTTATTTTAAAATATCAATTCACCATCCACATAAACAAACAACCAGATTAAATTATTGCACTTTCAGGTTACGTTCAGTGGTCAATTTGAACCTTATTCCTTATGGTAATAATATTTTTTTTTGTATGTATTTTTATAATGAATAATTGTACATTACTTTACAAATATTGTAATATTACATGTCTTTCTCTCCGTCCATTTAACGGTCCGGGGTCCACCCACGTTCGCTCCGGAAGGCACAGGAGCTGGCCCAGGGAGAATCGTCACTCGTGGGAATTGAACCCGGGTTCTCCCAAAATTCCTTCCCACATTGAGTTTGATGATTTAGTCTTTAATAATAAATTAATGGGGTCTCAATTCATAATATACAATTGTTTTAAGTAATGTTAGGATGCATTTCAGATTTTCAGGTGGGGAGGGAATTTTTTTAGGGGAATAAAAAAAATGTGTGTGTGTGTATATATATATATATATAAAACAAAATAAGTATTAGTAAACATGTTTTATCTAAAAAAAATATATCTTGATAACAAGAAATCTAAATAAAAACTAAAAATTAGAAAATAGAAAACGAAGACAAAACTAAAGTAAATGAGCTCTTAGTAGTAGAGTTTTGGGTCAAAAGTCTATAATTATTCGGACTACGTTAAATATAAGTCCGCCAAATATAATGAATTGGGCTAGTCACCATTGTCTCTTCGGTTGTTATACTAGGGAGTGTGGACAATGATTTAAAAATGACGTAGTTTCTTTAAGTAAAGAAACTGTTGTCATTACATATTAACAGATCTCGTATTTTTTTGTGTATTCATAACAGAATAAAACTACAGAATATCTAAAATGAAATTGTCTCACATATTGTGTTTATATTATCAAATGAAATTGTAGTTGAATTGAAATGATACTTTATTTGAGTTGAAATGAAATTGCAGCATGTATAAAATGAAACTGAATAACAAGTCTCACATAATTATTGAGTGTATATTGTCCAATGAAATTGTAATTATAACGAAATGATACTGTAGTTGTGTTGTAATGAAACTACAGTGCATATAAAATGAAACAGAATAACAGTTTCACATATTTAAGTATATATTGTCCAATAAAATTGGAGTTATACCGAAATGATACTGTAGTTGTGTTGTAATGAAACTACGATGTATATAAAATAAAACTAAATAACAGTTTCACATATTTTAGTGTATATTGTCCAATGAAACTAGAGTTATATCGAAATGATATGGTGGCTATGTTGTAATGAAACTACAATGTATATAAGATAAACTGAAACACAGCTTCACATATTTGGGTGTAAAATCGGACTACAATGTGTAAAAAATGAAATTCAATAACATGTCTCACTGTAATAAGACTATTGTATGTATAATGTCGAATGAAATTATAGTTGGAACAAAATGAAAGTGATAGTTATGTCTAAATGAAACTACAATGTATATAAAATAGAACTAAATATATTATATAAGTAGACTACATATGCGGAACAGGTACCATTTCTTTTTATTAAAAGAAATGACACCGTTTTGAACTATGATCCATAATGCTATGTGGAGCATGGTCAAATCACTCCATTGTATAATTTGCCATTGTCTCTTGCCCCTCGTCATCCACTTTTTTTTTTTTTGAACATAGTGAGTGAGCTCATTAAGTAAGTGAAAGTTTAATTGTTTGATATGAGTGACCCAAATTGAATTGGCGACTCATATAGAACAACATTTTTATTTTCAAAAAAAAATATAGAACAACATTTTTGGATTGGAGATGGAGCTGTAATAACCTGAGAGTAAAGAGAGCTGTGATGTTGGATAGTGACGGGGTATTTATCTCAAAGAGTAGATGACTACGTATTTAGTATAGCTGGAAGGCACTCGCATAGACATAGACAGTTCAATTAGTTTTAAATCTTAAATTAAGATTGTGGATAAAGATATGTCAATAAGGGGGGGGGGGGGGTCTTTGTGAAGTCTATGACAGACAAAAATTGATTGCACTGAAGCGAGCAGCAAAACTCCATGTGATCATTGACCTGGTCAGCTGGTCACCTACTATGTACATGCCATTAATGCCAACACGTAGATTCCCGCGTGAAACTATGCTTTCGCGCCACTCACCTTCAATTCATATATACTGCAGTTATATTTCAACACAACTTCAGTTACATTTCAACACAACTATAATTACATTTTGATATAACTACAGTTTCATTCGATAATATCAAATCAAATGTAAGGCAGTATCTTTTGAGATGAATTATAGTATCAATTACGGGTTCCGTCTCCCACTAATTGAGTACGGGTTCCATCTCCCACTAATTGAAATGGCGTCCCGTCTCTCACTAATTGAAACGACGTCGTTTTGAGACCGCGTTCCACAATATAAGAACTTATTTGAAGGCGTCGTAATACTGGACGGACAGAAAGAGGAGCCTTTATGAATATGTGATATATATCCTTTAAGGAAAAGTATTTATTGTTCCTCTACCATATTAATTATTCATCAATCAAATTAACTTTTTCTTTTAACAGATTTTTTTTAATTTTTGAATTTGGTTTTTTTTTTTTTGTTTAATATAACTTACTATGAAGGTTTAAATATATAAATTTAATTAACCACCAACAAATTTGATATTATAAAAATTAAATTATATATAACTTAGTCAAACTCTGAGTAAGTTATATAAATAAAATGAGATTGACGAGATAATTGTACAAGAAACCGAGCGTCCCCACTCTTGCTATATGGGGTCAGCATTTATACTATAAATTTGTAACGGTTACAATAATGATAGCAACGACTTCCTAATAAGTGACGTTGTCATCCATAACTCCTATCTTTGATGAGACAATGCTCTTTATGCGTGGGTTCTTAATAGAGGACCAAAATTGGTCATGTCACAATAATACTAAGATTAAAATGGGATGTTTTGATAAAAAAATGACTAAAATTGGATTGCCACTTATAAATCTAAGACGAAAAATGGAATTAACTGTACTCATCTTTATATATACCGATTCTCTTCATTTGTAATGAAGACTTGTTAGTTTTCTAATCTAAGATTTATAAACATGTACCTACTTATATTTAGTTTCAAGGTTAAATGTTAATTTACTATTTAAAAAATGAATTTATCATTCTCTCTCTAAAAAAAATGAATTTATCTTTCTAAATAATCAAGGTGATATTTATATGCTTGATTTCATATTTCTGTAGTAGTGAAATACGACCAATATGTTTTATTTGTAATACTTTTGTTTCTTATATAGATTCTTGAAAAGCATTTAAGCAAAATGAATGCTTAAATAACAGACATTCATTTGTGAATTATAATATGTATATTGATATTAATTTTTCATATTAACATTTCCTTTTTTTTTTAGTATTGACTCCACTAAGGCTCGAACCTACCACCTCCTGTATAAAGGGAAATGTTTGATGCCACTGGACTACAAGGTCCTTAGCAAAATGGAAATGACATATGCATTGAAAGTACTTGTAGATTGAAAACTCACCCAAACTTTATCAACATGAAAACAAAAAAGTATTTAAATTCGTAATATATATTTCAACTAGTAATATTTAATTAGTAAATTAGAAAACTAAAACAATTTTGAAATTTTAGCTAGACTCTAATAGCAAAAAAAAAAAAAAAAGTGTTTCTCAACCTCAATAATTAATTAATTATTTAATACAAAATGATATAAATAAAAATTGACTAAAGTGTCTCTCAATAATTTGAAAATTTAAAATACATTTTTGATAAGGAATATCCCAAGTACACCTCCGATCCCTTATGGTCCATACGCGTGCTCGGGACCTGATCAGGTCATCAAGGGGAGTCATCCCCGATCATCTTAACCTTGAGCTATAGCCGGACTTTCCAGAGAGTGTAGTGAGTCCTATTCCCTCCCTTTCGACCCGACATACTCAGTGGACGGTCAAGAATCTGTGTATACTTGGGCATTGAGGTGTCATTTCCGAGCCCGCCTACTTCATGTGCAACACATGTTAGACATGCCGGCGGCCCGTCATGTGTCTCCGTTCCCTTCTCTATAAATACCTCATTAATGGCAAGAGGGGAGGAAAATTTTGGGCATTTTCACCTACCACGTATATGCTCGGAACTCTCTGCTTTTGACTTGATCAAACAAGCATAAGACTTAAACCAACAACCAAACCTGAGAAGGGTCTTACATCGATCTGACCTTAATTCTTGAACGTATTTGTGGAGGTCAGTGTATTTACCACATCATTATTAATATTAACATAATTTATTTTATTAGCCGCATGGTGGACTAAAACTATCACTTTACACATAATTAAAGAGAAAAACTTTGTGTGTGATAGTAATTCATAGATTGAGTCTATAATTTGGGTATAGTTAATGGAGTCAAATTGTCATTTTCCCTAATAATAATAATAATATATGTTTATACAAAAATGAAAAAATTAAATAAATAACAATGAGTACATGTTTATTGCTGGCAGTATTTTTATATTTATATACTATAATGGGAGAAGAAGTATTTTTATATACTATTGTTGGTCCTTTTTTTTTTTCTTTTTTTTTCTTTTTTTAATACTTATAATACTATTTTTATGTATCCAGTTCTTGATATAATTTGACATTGTAATCTCTATTCAGCTGATTGTGAATCACAAACTCACTGGTCTCTTCAACATGGGGGAAGCCATCTTTTACCCGGCACAATTCTAATTTTCAAAACAAGTAGTTTCTTGTATTGCATGTTCACGCAAAGTCGTAACATATAATCTAGCTATTTCAATTCACCATGGTTTGTTTGTTTTTTCTTTTTACCCAAATTTTGAATCTTGTTACATTATATCTTAAATCTCATAAACTCATCCCAATACTAGTATAAGAAGGTAAATTGAGCTATCGAGCGTAAATTGAGATGCACACCTAACTCCGCAAATTATACTATGGATCATGGTCATGGCCGATACTGCAGTTGTGTTAAACGGATACTGCAATTGTGTTGAATGGAAACTGCACTTGCGAAACAGAGGCTGTTCATCTGTTCAATACAACTGCAATATCCGTTCAACACAACTGCAATATCAGTTCAACACAACTGCAATATCCGTTCAACACAACTACAGTTTCAGACGGATGAAACGGCCTATGTTTCGCGTAACTGCAGTATCCGTTCAACACAACTGTAGTATCCGTCCAACATAACTGCAGTATTAGCCATGACCCATGGTCGCTGACCCAACTCTATGCTTTGTACACAAGGATTTTGATCCTAACCCAACCTAGAAGCCCCCCAACTCCAAGGAGTTGAAAAATATATTTGTATCCAATTTTTTATTATATTTTATATCATTTGATGTAACGTTTATAATAAATATTAATGTTAGGGTTCTCATTCATGATTTTTGGATCGACTCAAAAGGTTTGGTGCAACCGTTCAAAACGTATTTAAGATTACAACTACTCAAGTAGGTGGGAAAGGATGGTGAATACCATGATTCACACAGTGTTATGTGGACTATAATAAAAGGTACATTATTTATATATTAAATGTATATTATACAAAATAACGTATTTTTTTATATTTAAATAACATATTTTTCTAAATATAATGTATATTTTTAATTAATATATTAAAATATATTATTTGTGTATTAAATACATATTATTGGATAATATGATCCTCACACACTAATGATGGCAAATACGGCAATGTTGGCCAGCAAATTTTCAAGTGAGATTATTTTACATTCTTGATTGAAAAGTGTGCCCAATAAATGAAACTTTTCTTCCCATACATATTTGATGATCCAATTAAAACATTCTAGATTTCCAAGAGAATTTCTTATTTTCACAATTGTGATGTTGCATCAATACTAGGTTTGGTTTTGTCTGACTTGTGTAAATGAATGCGTTTTAAATAAACCTTTTTAGTAGTAAAAAGTTTGACTATGCACTTCATTTGCACATTTAGCGAAATCTAAGCCATTAATCTTAAGAATTCAATGGTACATATCTGTCTACCCGAACTCATGAGAGGGGATAGACTCACCTGAACAATGACACACACACACACACACACACATATATATATATATATAACTAAAATTTGTAATCTTAAACCCAACCGTTTGAAATAGTTTAGTTAGTAACATTTTTTAGACCTAATCCAAATTCACAATTATTACTTAATACCAGGCTTATAATGAATATATATTTTTTTAAATCTTTCCACTTGCAAATTTTGAAATTTTCATGAAATTTTAAGATGTGGTGACATAGAAGTAAAGGGTTGTTCTGAGCCATGGCTTCATATTGAGTGAGATGGATATCACATGACAGAGAGAGCAAATAAATTGGTTTCTATGGCTCTACTCGACGGAATTTGTACGAGTCCTCCCATCAATACCTTGTGTGCTTCTTCTCCGAAATTCACCTATTATGGTTGAGATTATTTTTGTAATTTTTTTGAATAGAGATAGGTGACAAGTAGTCATGAATTAATCCTAGTATTATTGTGGTATGATTATTTTTTTTGTCATCTCAATGAAATCTTTAAATGACGTTAAATATAATGACATTTTATTTGGTCTATTTTTAAAAAAAAATCTAACAAATAGAAAATATATATTATATAAAAAAATTAAACATCATATATATTCGTCATAGAATCAGATAAATATCTTGTGAAGACAGAAGAGTTTGAACAAGAGATGTACATTTTAGATTTAATTGAGGGGTAAAATATGAAATAACAACTTTAGACTATTCATGAGAACTCAGGAATACCTAGGGGAAAGGGGGGAGGGGACTAGGAATCGAATAGGTCATTCCTAGAACATCGTTCCTGGGAATATAAGTTTTTACCAAATAAAGGAATAAGCCTTTTACTGGAAATGATATTTCATTCTAGGCCGCCTATTTAAATATCTCATACCCGTCTTTCAGCCATCACCATTAGTTGCTTTTGTAGGGATTTTGAAATAGTAAAAACTAGGAGGGTGATTTTTTTTACAAATGTGAAGGATGGAATTTTATGGATATTTTTCTCCTGCAATATATGGGATTTTGGCAGGTTTTGTGGGCCCCACTGAGTAGAAGATAACTGCGCCTCACTCAATTTTCGCACCCAGGCGGGCAGGTGCATTTGGGCACGTAAACGTAATTTTTATTTTTATTTTAGTTTTTTGTTTTGTTTTTTTTTTTCTTTTCTTTTCCCTCCACTCTCATTTTCTCTTTCCTAATCACACCTGCAAAATCTCATAAAAAATCGGTCACTATTCTAATCCAATAGTCTTAAGGGTAATTCCTAAATTCAATTTTTTACATGAAAGTCAATATAAATAATATTAATATTTTTTGCTTTAAAAAAATATTAATATTTTTGCTACGATTTTTTTTGTGTGTGTAAACTCTAACCTATATATTTTAAATAATATTTCTTATTTTTAATCATTTTCTAAATTGAATATATAAAAAAATATATATATATAATCTTGTGGAAGCATCATGCCCGTGGATATTTAATTTATTCATCTTTCCACGTCCAACTTTGATCTTCAAATCTTCTATTTGCCACAATATCTTTTATGTTATCTTATGTTATGAATATTTTTTTCTCGTCTTTTGAACTATTTTGATTTCTTGCTTCTGAGTTATCAATATTTCTGGCTCCGCTCTATATATGACTACGTTTTGTTTTATAAATGTTTATTAATAATTAATTTATCATTTATAAGAATCAGTTGTATTCAAAAAAAATTGTTTAATCTTTTTATAATTTATAATTGTTTATTTATTAAGATGGTGGTGCAATTATTCATTATTTTACATCTAGGAAAACACAGATAATTTTTTTCATGCTTATTTTTGTATGTAAAATTGTTTAAAATGTGTGAACCTTATTTGCTCAACTACTTAGAACTAATATTAGCGGCACAAAACTTAAATAGATCATGTCCCCAAGACTGCTTCACCACAATGACAATTCAAAAACAAATTACGAAAAAAACACACTGCTAAATGCACATCTGAGCTATTTATCCTTTAATATTTTGCATATTTTCAAATCCGCGATAACTTACTCCATCTGAGCTATTCATGTATGAGAAAAGAAGCAACAAAGTAAGCTGTGAGCTTAGTATTGATGATCTTGAAATGGCCATCTGGTATGATCGATGCAAATTAAAGTGTATACCAACAGAAAAAAACTATAAAAATTAAGGTAGATGGTAAGGTAATTAGGTTCTGCATCAGTTAATCACTTAATCCAGTTATATTACATAATCTGGAGGCAAGCGTTCAGAGTATAAACCATTTTAGAATTGATTAATTAAATTATAGGCAAAAGAGTCAAATAGCCACAATACTATCAATGACTATTCAATTTACACATTAGACAAAAATAAGATCTAATTGAACACATTTACTTTTAAAATTTTGTTGACTTGGAATTTAAATAAAAATAATTTTGGTGACTTGTTAATTTATCACCTTGTTGACCTTTAAATTCATTCAGAAAAAAAAAAAAAAAGCAAACAAACAAACAAAATTCTCTCTTCAAACTCCTTAGACGGTTCTGGTGTTAGAGGAAACTAGGAATTATAATTCTAAAATTAAAGAAAATTGTAATTTCATAAAATTTGATAGGAAATAGAATCGCCCTACCAAACCCCCACAAATATTGGCAAAAAAATTGGGGTGGTGGACTGACTGGTAGCTGCTCCGTGGTGCTAGGTAGGTGGAAAAAATCTGATACTAGCTTGTTGTCTAGGTAGCCTGACATTATAATACTCCGTAAATGTCAACACATGTTGTTATTATTATTATTATTATTATTATTATTATTTTGAAATGCACATGTTATTCCTTTTTGAATAGGAGGAGGTTCACCTGTTCAAGAAAGCAACAAATACATTAAGGGCTATACTTGTGTGAGACCGTCTCACGGATCCTTATTCGTGAGACGAGTCGAGTCGGGTCAAGGCACCATGCAAATGTCATACTTATATGCTCAAATATAACACTAATTAAGAATACAATTTTTGTTACTTATTAGAGAAAAAGTAATACATTTTTCATAATAAGTAATGTTGACAAGTGCCCCTCACTTATAAGGGCAAATATAATACTTTTGTGGAAAAATGTAATACTTTTAAATCGAAATGTAAAAGTATTTTATTTTCCCATAAAATATTACATTTACCCTTATAAGTAACAAAAATTTTATTCCTGATTAGTATTACATTTGAGCATATAAGTATGACATTTGTGCATATAAGTGTTACTTTGCATCTTGACCCGACCCGACCCGACCCGTCTCATGGTAAGACGGTCTCACACAAATTTTTGCCATACATTAAAGTATAGAACAAGCAATCCTAACTCATTTATACACTACATTATTCGTTGAAGGCTTACATAATTTTTGCATTTTTAATAAAAACGACGTCTCTGCTTCTATAATTTTTGCATTAGGAAGATTTCTATGTGACGGATTCGACCAATAAAATATTAACAAACTAATGACTTTCAGATATAAGAATCATACTTCACCCGTTTGGTCATCCATCGGGTCCATCTATCCTCATTTTTACTCATTACAAATGTATTAATTAATCTAGACTAAGGGTGTGTTTGGTTCATGGGTTTACACACTAAGAATTGGAATTAAAATCATAGTTAGTGTTTGGTTGACAATTTTTTAAAACACAACTATGAGATTTGATTATTCATTCAATTAAAAATCTCATTCTCTAATTAAAAATGGATATCATCCCATCTTATGGGTAATCTAATATTTAAGTTTGAATTAGTATTTTTAGATTTTTGCTTTGATTTTTTTTTTTTTTTGGTTCATATTGATGTTTTGGTCTTTGGATTTCATTATTTTAGGTTCAATTGTCTTAGGGCTTGTTTGGTTATCAGCGGTTAGCGTTTAACGGTAGCGAATTGTGTTAGCGGTTATCAAATAGCGGGTTTGACCAGCTGATTGTATTAGCGGCTTGTAAAGATGTTTGGTAAAATTAGCTATTTAGATTAGCGATTAACATGTAAAATGACCAAAAGGGTATATATATATATTTTTGAGTACTACTGACTCGGTGTAGTATCTGTTCATAAACTACTTTCTCAACCAACTGAAGCACAAAGAGTCAGCATCGCCTCCACTGAGACTCGAACCTGCCCCCTCCAACATGAGGTGCAACCGAATGCCACTAGACCACAAGGTCATTGGCATATATATATATATATATATATATATATAATGTTTTTAATTTTTTTTTTAAAAAGGCGAGGGAGGGAGGTTTCCCCACTTATCCAACCGATGTAGGATAAGTGGGAAATGGAGCCTTGAGGGCTCCATTTTAATTTCAGTCAGTTTGCCCAGCGGTGGTCGCTGGGCAAAACTAAAAGTTTAACATTTTTTTATTATTATAAGGGCATTTTAGAGAAATAAATTTTTTCTCCAAAATGTCAATGCAAAACACTGTTATTTGCAGTATTTTGCAACTTGACAGTTTGGAGTAAATCTGCTGCTCCAAACCGCCATTAACCAAATAAGGTTTTTAGTGTTTTGACCACGGTCAAAATGTTAGAAATGGCGGATCTGTAAGTAACCAAACAAGGCCTTAATTTTTTTTTAATTTTTTTTGTATTTTTAAAATCTTTGTTCACATTATAAGTCATACACAACCAAACATCAATATTGATAATCATTCTAATTCCACACTGCTACCAAACATATAAAATACTTTCACCAAAATCACAGAACCTAAATTTTTTTTCTTCAATTTGATAAGTATACAAATCATTTTCTAATTAATGATTCTACGTATGTGGTGGATGCATCATCCAAGTGCATTATTTTTTTCTATCTTTCCACATCAAACTTCCGTCTTCAATTTCCCAACTTTTAAAGTTTTTTATGCGTATTAGATTTTATTGTCTACAGATTAGCCATCTTGACGACATTGACTATCAGGGTAACATATATAAACACGCAATCCGCATTGCAAACTATAACGGAGTAATTTATCTACCACACGCGTTAGCTGAAAAAAGAAAAATCTAAGAATATTATTTAGTCAATGCACTAAAAAAGTAAATATACTTTTTATAAAATTGTGTCTTCAACCAAAATATAACGGCAAAAATTTGTGTGAGATCTGTTCGTGGGACGAGTCGGATCAAGATAAAATGTAATAATTATACTGAAAAATCTAATACTAAATCAAAAATAAAATGTGTATTACTTATATGGGAAAATGCAATAATACTTTAACTTTGAAGAAAAATGTAATACTTTTGCATTTTGATTTAAAAGTATTATTATTATTATTATTTTTAAAGTATTACATTTTTCCTTAAAAGTATAACATTTGTCTTTATAAGTAATAAACACTTGCCAACACGAGAAATTGTAATACTTTTGATGAAAAAGTAATACTTTTACATCAAAATATAAAAGTATTACATTTCTCATCAAAAGTATTACGGTTTCCGTTATAAGTAATAAAAATTGTACTCTAATTAGTATTATTACATTTTTCAGCATAAGTAATACATATTTACATTGACTCAACCCGACCCGATTCGTCTTACAGATAAAGATCTGTGAGACTGTCTTACACAAGTGTGATCCAATGATAACATGTTTCGGACAGAGAGACTAATTAAACTCATACAAGGCTGTTAGGACATGTAATTAAGCATTATAGTGCATGAGGTGATATGGGAATTTTTCGCAACATATTCAAAAAAAAAATATATCTCAAAATATTTGTCGGTAATTTCTTAGTTAATCTAAGGCATGTAACACTCACACGTTCCTTATAATCGATTTGTTTCCTCCCGATGTTGCTGAGTGTTGAAATGTACCAACCACTCAAAATATTACCTCAAAACAATCACTTAAATGCTATTTGCAACTTCTTTTTTTTTTTTTTTTGACAGGTGAAATAGTGGTTCAAATTTTATTATTTGAAAAAAGATTTTGGATTTAAATTTTATTTCATTATATTTGTACAAATGTCGTAGGTAGAAAAAAAAATTGTATACAAGTTACTTGGTGAGCATTAATTTAATCAACTTAATTAATAATAGTGTTAACTGTTAAGCTTAAAAATTGTAAATCAATAATTATGAATTAGAGTTAATTCTACAAGAGGTCCCTTGTCTTTGGTGGCAATTCTAAATTTAGTCATAGACTATCGTTTTTGTCATTTAGCATAACAGATTATTATTTTTTTTTGGAAAATTATAGTCATTCTCACGACTTTTCCTATTTTTAGTAAGAACATTTTTGTCTCTTCATATTTTTCTTTTGTTATTTTTTCGATTTCAACCGGTTTAATTGGTTTAGGACTTTACTAAAAATCGGTTAAAAATATGGTTAATAAAAATCAGAGGTTAACTAAAGTCATAACCAATTAAACCGATTGAAATCGGAAAAATAACAAAAGAAAATTGTGAAGAGACAAAAATGTCTTTACTAAAATAGAAAAAATCATGAGAAAAACTAAAAGTGTCAAAAAATTAATAGTATGTGATGTTAAATGGCAAAAACGATAGTCTGTGACTAAATTTAAAATTGTCACCAAAGATAACAAAACTCTGGTGGAATTAACTCTTATAAATTACATAAATTTAATTTTTTTACAAGATATAGTCTGGCCAGTGGCCACCGGTGCACCACTTCGGGTTCTAATCTAACATTAATTTGCACACAGCCCGGTGTACACATTAACTAAAATCTCTTTTTTAAAAAAAAAAAAAATCATTAGTTACTGCGCCGTTATGATATAATAGCCACAAATTATATAGAAAAAATAAATTACATTAAAAAAATTATGTATAATAGTCCATAAATTACACTAATAAAATTAAGAAAAAAAAACTCACTAAAAGAGATCATTTGTGAGACGGACTTGATTAAAAGAATATTAAGAAAAGTCTAATTTGTGAATTTTAAATATGATACTCACCTTCACTTACCCAACCATTTTATTTTTGATAAACTGAGGAAAGTTCTAACACTACAGAGAAACATTTATATGCATTCTTAGACTTTTATGGTAAAAATGTATTTTCATGTCTTCATTATGTCAGAATGGTACTTTTGTCCTCCAATTTTATCTACCGGGTCCATTCATTTGCATTGCAGTAATTCTGTAATACTACACACGCATTTACTTTTTTACTGAGTTCGAAATGATCTCCGACTATTTGTGAAATCATCAATTTGGTCATCGACAATTTTTTGTACTTAATCAATTCTTCGACTTTGAAAATTTTAACCATTTTAGTCTTTCATTTATTTTACCGTTAGATATCCGTTAAATCTTGGACCAAATTGGTAATTTCTCTTAGTAATATATTATATATATTGACATACTAAATCAAACAACATAGAGAAAGGAAATGCATGTCAACGCATGATGAGGAAAATAAAATGAAATGCATAAGTGACGTGTGGCATAACAAGTGTGAAATGAGGAATTAAGGAAACATGTATGTGTGGAGTGAAATTAGGAATTATGAATGCATATGATCAAGAACGTGTGTGACGTGTATATGGCGCAAATTGTGGAAGAAAATGCAATGTAGTGGCATCATGGGATCATGCGTAGCTGAATAAAGGGAAAAATTAACACTTTAAATAGTCATTTAGACAATGTAGAATGTGAAGTTTTCAAAACGAAAAAAATAATATTATTATTTTGGAAGGTACTACAAAGGATTATTTGAAAGGTGTTGCAAGAAAACTTCAAAATAGGGAAAGATTTGTGTATTATCCGGAGAAGTTAGCTCCACTTTATATTATTAGTATAAGCTGTGTTAAAAATTCAGGTTGGTTACAGTTTGTTTAATTGGTAGAATTAGTTCAAACTGTACGTGTAAACTTTTTCATAGAGTTATTTTATGAAGTTAATGTTTAAATAGATGGTAGACCTAGTTTTGTAATTCGTTGAACCTTGTAATTGTAAAAACCAATGGGTTGATCTTAAGTGAAAAGCTTTTTTGGCGTGGCCCCGCAGATTAGGAGGTGTTCTCCAACCGCGTTATCGAATTCAACTATGTACTTATTTTGACGCTTCTTTAATTGCTTCATATTGTATTACATATCTGCATTACATAATTTCAATTTCAATATAGTCAAGGGATCGTTTTAGTCATTACATGAACAATTTTTTTGAAAAATTAATTATCGAAATGGTTCATTGGCTATAACAAAATTACCAATTTGGTCCCGATTTAACGGATGTCTAACGACAAAATAAATAGAGGACCAAATTTGTTAAATTTTTCAAAGTCGAAGACTTAATGTGGCACAAAAAATTGTCTAGGACCAAATTGGTAATTTCATAATGGTCCCTCGACTATTTCGGTAATAAACTTCTTTTTTTTTTTTTTTTTACTTCTTATCAACTATCAATTTTTAATTTATTTAAATGTAAATTACAATTTTTATTCATTTTTTTTTTGGGTTCAAACATTTGTATTTACTAACAATGGTAATTAAAAAAAAAAAAAAAAACTAACCCACAATTTTTTATAAAAATTACAACATAGTATTATATATATATATATATATATATATATATATATATATATATATATATATATATATATATATATA
>NC_044924.1:4492220-4558951 GCF_003576645.1 Ipomoea triloba | reverse complement strand
TATATATATATATATATATATATATATATATATATATATATATATATATATATATATATATATATAAAATTAGGATTAATTAAATGAGAACTAGTCTTGTTGTGTAAACTACTTTGTGCAGCTAGTAATGTTTGATTGTGTAACTGTAAAATTACTATATATGAAAACATATTGTAAAGTATCTACTTTGTGCAATTTGTAATGTCTGATTGTACAATTTTCGTAAAATATCTACTATATGCAATTTATAATGTCTGATTATACAATTTTTAATGAGTGATCGTGGGCGTGAAAATTATTATCAAAACACGTGATTTTTTTAATGTTTATTTGTGTGTTTTTGGCGTGATTCCAACAACACTTTCTATATAAACAGTCAACGTATTATGTTGTTGCCACGCATTTCCCATATGGCGCAGGCATACCCAAATTGTGGGGTGAAATTCAACTCCGCCATTTCAACTTTATTCCTCCTCTTCCTCTTTCTCATAATTCCAAGTCGCATAACCGCAGAATGCTACACATCCATCTTCGCATTCGGCGACTCACTTACAGACGTCGGAAACCGGGTTATTCTCTCCGACGACCCTAGCAATCTTCACATGGCCTATCCTCCTTATGGAGAAACCTTCTTTCATTATCCTACCGGTCGTTGTTCCGATGGTCGTCTCATCATAGATTTTATAGGTAATTATACTTTATATATGTTGCCCTGCATATACTTGTCCATAATCTGTTACCTAAGAATCGACTGAGCACAACATATGCTCTTTGTTGAGCTGCAATCCAACTATAAGCTTAGGCTTTTAGTTGAGAAGGATCACATGCTTCAATTTGGTATCAGAGCCATGCCAAAGATCATGGGTTACTTCAATTCTCTTTATTCGGCTAATTTACAAAATGGAACTCTAACCTAAATCACATGTTGCAGCGGAGTACTACGGACTGCCATATATGCCTCCATCAGCTGCTGTTATGATGAACGGCAGCATAAACGGGTCGGATATTGAGGGAGGTGTGAATTTCGCGGTCGCCGGAGCTGCTACAGTCGACTCGGCGTTCTATGAAGAAAGAGGGATAAACAATCCCAATACGAATAACTCCCTCAGAGTTCAGGTGGGATGGCTCAAAGAACTGTTGCCAGTTTTCTGTGGCACACCATCTGGTATTTACTTGTGCCTGGATATTTCCTCATAAATAAGTCAACTGCGTAACTTTTTTCTAGTGAAAAGATTATAATAATAAAATAATAGTATTATAATGATAATAATTAACATGACAATTGTGTTTCAGAATGTAAGGAGAGGCTCAAAAGCTCATTATTTGTGGTTGGACCATTTGGAAGTAATGACTACCGTAATGGGCTTTCACAAGGAAAAGACATAGATGAGACAAGATCATACGTCCCTATAGTTATCGGTGCAATCAGCGACGCCATCAATGTAAGAACATACTTGTGGTGTTTTATTATATGCATATATGTGTTTTATTTACCATCACACTCATAAAAAAACATTAAGCACCATACACAACTAGAAGAACAATCAAATTGACAAAGTGATATATGTAGATAGGCCTAGGAGACATTGTACAAGTCAATATTTTTGCAATTTATACTCAAAATTATTTTTTATATAGTATGTTATAAATACAAAGTCTTTTCCACTCCATGTATTTTTTTTTAAATTTTTTTTTACACTATCATTCTCCAGTAATTTTATATTTGTCATAATTTTTTTTTTACTCTCTCACTTGAATAACAATGAATTATACTTTAATAAGAAATTTAAAAATGTAGGATTTGATTGAACTTGGCGCAAAGACAATCATGGTGCCCAACACATCTCCAGATGGTTGTCTAGCCAGTGTCCTCACTGATTTTGAGAGTAGCAACAAGGTAGATTATGATCGAGATACTGGTTGCCTTAATTGGATGAATGAATTGGACGATTACCACAATCAACATCTTCAACAACAACTTGACACCATTCGATATCGTAATCCTGGTGTTGATATTATATATGCGGACTTTTACAATATTAGTATGGAACTTTATCATTATCCTGAAAAACATGGTAATTATACTTTTTTTTTTAAAAAATTTACATGTGCTTTAATTTATTTTACTTCTAATTACTTGAGGTTGAAGGATCACCTTGTCATCACCTAAATAATATTGGTCCTCAGAAGACGGGGTTTATTCTGTGCATACACTCAAATAGTGGTTGCGAATTTTTCTCGTCACTCAAAATAATATTGGTCGAAAGTACAAATACTATTTCATTACTTTGGATCAAGGTAAACAATAGTTTTTCAGATATTGATTGGTAAATGTATGTGCAGGATTCGTCCGATCCCTTGCATCTTGTTGTGGCGTAGGAGGGAAATATAAATTCAACGATGAGGTAAGATGTGGTGACATAGAAGTAAAGAGTTGTCCTGAGCCATGGATTCATATTGAATGGGATGGATTTCACATGACAGAGAGAGCAAATAAATTGGTTTCTATGGCTCTACTAGACGGAACTCGTACGAGTCCTCCCATTAATACCTTGTGTGTTTCTTCTCCGAAATTCACCTATTACAGTTAAGATTATTTTTGTACTTTTTTTTTATCAACATATTGCACCTTCGCATTATTAAGGCGGTGTTTAGCAATTGATGGATTGTTGATAGATTATATCGGATTGTATTAACCAAAAGCTAATAATAAATTGTATTAATTATTTTATATTGTAAAATAATATTAAAAATATTTTAATATTATTAATTGTTGTCAATTTGACTATGAATGCACACACAGTGACACACACTGACACACAGATATATATATAGCCAAGTTCCAGTGAGGCTGCAACATTAGGTATAAAAAATGCACCAATTGTGTTAGGAAACGCACCAAACAGCATGAAGTGACTCTCCCAAATGAGAGGTTAATGGTTTGAGCCTCAGTAGGGCGATATTGACTCGTTGGGTTTCAGTAGGTTTGAGAAAATATTTATGGACAGATACTACATGTAATAAGGTCAATAGTACTCAAAAAACTTATACTTACATTTCATATAGGGGTCCAAAGTTGGAATGAACACTATCCAAAGCTATTCTAAAATGTCTTTTTTTAATAAAAAAATTACGTAGTGTAGTATATGTTTACAAAAATTCAAAATAAACCTATATAATCTTTTAACTTCTTATATTAAGGGCCCGTTTTCAATTAACCCATACAATCTTTTAACTTCATATATTAAGGGTCCTTGTTTTTATTTTGTCCGGGACCTATAAAATGATATGACAGGCAAATGTTGGTAAGTGTTTGTTATTTATAAAAGAAATTCTTTTTTTACAGATGTGATATTTTATTTTATTTTTTGCTATGTGTAGAATCTATAATCTATAAAATGATAAGACCGGACAATATTGCATGAATGCTTGACTAGCTCAATTACTTATTAGAACTAATATTAGCGGCACAAAACATAAATAGATCATGGCCCCAAGACTGCTTCAACACAATGACAATTCAGAAACAAAATAGGGGAAAAACACACACACACACACAATGCTATAAATGCAAAACAAAGTTTTGCATACAGAGTTCTTCACATGCTTATATGACTTTATTTGATCAACTCGTGGTGAAGTCCGTCAGTTCATGAGTAAATAATCCCCGTGCACAAATAGCATTAGATGGGCATTTGATCTGTGAAGCAAAACAGGCAGAACTATGAAGCCAAATTAAACCAGGACAAGCTTGTTTGATTGAAGAGTACTAATGGTGCTCAGGATCAGGCCCATCAGGTGGTAATCTCTCCACATTCACCACTGCTCCGGGAGAGAAACTAACGCTTAATTTGAGTAAATGTTGCTTGCTGTTCATCCTTCTCTGCATATTTTCGAACCCGCGAAAACTTACTCCATCTGAGCTACTCATGTTTAAGAAAAGAAGCAACAAAGTAAGCACTAAGCTTAGTATTGATGGTCTTGAAATGGCCATTTGTTATGATCGAAGTGTATACGAACAGATAAGAAAAACTATAAAGATTAAGGTGGATGGTAAGGTAATTAGGCTCTGCATCAGTTAATCCAGTTATATAACATAATCTGGAGGCAAGTGTTCAAGATTAATTAATAAATTATATATATTATATCTGCTTTTGCTGTTGTGTCCATTAAGCTTTAATGACTAGTCATCTTGTCCTTTTATTACTTATCTATTATTGGATTGTAGCGAAAACTGAAAAGTATATTGTCTTTTATGAACGCACACTGATAAGATCAAACTTGAGGACAAAGATTAAAGCACAAGACAAACAAGTATATGGCAATCTTCTAATTCTATGATATGCTAATATAGCCTGCTTTTTCATTCGATTCGCCACAGAAAATCTGGCAATCTCAAGTTTAATGCTCAAGAATCTAGTGCTGCTACTGCTTTTATGTTTGTTTATTCTGCACAAAAAGGAGTTGCTCTTTCTGATCCTAAATGACAAGCCGTCTGCTATTTTTTTTATGCAGAATATGCTTATCCAGCTCACATTTGAGCTCTAACTCTGCTTTTACAGTACATCAAGATCTAGCGCTTAACACTACACCAAAAGTTATATAGCTAGTAAGCTCAATTGGATTCGAATCTGTCACATGCTCTGATACCAATTGCCAGGTAATGAATGCCTAATTTTATTTTTTTTATACTTGTGTAACAGTCCGTGTTACTTTCTATTGTTGGACTCAATTCTCCAAGCCACCGCCCGACACAGTCAGCGGTGATTCGTTAATCAAAAGGCTGTAATAGAAACAAATTCTTTGAGTGGAGGGTGATGATAATACATGTAAAATATTTGCACTTTGCAGGCAGCCAGAAGCTTTTTGCACTATCTGATATGGAGAACAATTTGGAATACAACATGCATACTAAAAGATGAGGTAGAAAACATTTAGAAAGATGTTCAGCTGACAACTGGTGGCTTTAATGGCCATGGAATAAACAAGGTTTTGTATATGGATGGGTATCCTTTCAGCAGGATAACTATCAGAGCAATCTGCATAAAAATATTGGCTGGTATGGCATATTCTAAGGCCATTTTGGCAGGTCTATTGATGCATATCGCTGTCGGGAGAATAATCAGTTATATATCAATATTATCCTTACCCACGAAAAGTGGGTAAATCATGGTGACTCAGGGCCCATTAGTTGAGAGGACCAGTATCTGATGCCTACAAAGAGCCACCCACAAGAGGGTTAAACTCCACACTGCGACTGTTGGGACTCAGTCACATGCCTTTGCTCACAATCTAAATCTACCACTCGAGAATCAACTGAACTGTACTACTGGTGCCGGCAATAACAATATTATCCTACTTATCCTAAAAGTGCATATAAGTATACCAACTTTGAATGCATGATAATGTACAAACGAAAAATGAAAAACACCAAAAAAGCTTTTGAAGTACTTAAAAATGCCTGATTTTCCATAACTAGATTCTGTATCATAGATTGAGAGATTTGATGACCTTTCTTCTTCTTCTTCTTCTTACTTTTTCAAAGAGAAAGTATATATGGGGATTAGAAGCAGTCAGTTAATTCTACTGTTTAAAAGATTATATATTTAGATAGTAGTTGATATCATTGTTTTTGTATGACTTAGCTCATACATATTAGAAATGAACACTTTGCTCTCTGCATTTAGACAAATCTAATGCAGGTAGAAACAAAAACAGAAACAGAAATGACATTTATTATTTGTTATTATCAAAATGCAAAATACACGACAAAAATACAGGCGGTTTTGACAGCAAAACCAATCAAGAACATACAGAACTAACTTTCAGAATAAATGTTTAAAGTGATGATGAGGATCAGGGCCTCCAGGGCTCACACGATCAGGCCAATCATTTGTAGCTGCTACATTCATCTTCTCCCTTTCAAATTGTGCCTCCAAAGCTTCCCTGGCAATCCTGATAGACCTGAAATGCCGAGCTTCGGTTATTGCAGATGAAAGCAAGATGAGCAGTGTTATTAGGCATATTATTGAACACTTCAGCCAACCCATTATGTTATCATGGAAAGATCAGACTGGCTAGCAGTTGTAAGACTAAACCAGGATGGAAGAATCTATTTATACATTGTTGCTGAGTGAGTGGTGATGATAATGGTAGCTAGTAGTGTGAGTAATTATTTTGTTCCTTATCTGAACTGTAGTAAGAGGACAATGATGCAGGAAGCACAAAGTTACGTTGTTGTCTTTTCATGTATGGTCTGACAACTTTTTCAAATCAAATTAATTAAAGTCTTGATTAGGTGTTAAATCATAACAAATCAAACGTTACTGGCCTGGTGACTTCACCAATTATGTTGAAGCATCATGCATGCATGAGCTGTGCATAGTCCATTCACACGATGTGATAAACCTCCCTAGCAAAGTCAAACTCTAACAGCTTAACCCGAGCAACTCCAGTCAAATTGATCAGGCTGGAAACCCTTGACCTGATACCAATTGTTAAAATCAAACGTTTACCGCTACACAAAAAGTTATAACTAGTAACAACCAGTCAATGGTAGACGGACTCTCGGAGCCCTAGCCTGGCTAACAGGTTTACTTTCTTGTAGTCTTTTGTCGGCTAAGGTCACTAAGACAAGATTTACTCAGTGAACACCCTCATATAGTAACTACCAGTTTTCTTTCATCATTCTAACAGCTTTTCTCCAACCTATGAAAGCCTCCTTCAATCACCCCTTGTAGAAAGATGAACATTGGAAAGACAATGGAGAATGACATGCCCAAAAGTATATTTACAGCTAGGAAAGATCTATCATTCTTGAATAGATGATGAACTCCATTGATGAGCTAAATAATGGCAGGGGAGGCTAAGTTGCAGAGAACAAGAGGTGACTGCTTAGGAGGAATCAACCTTATCCTGATTGCTTCACATCATCTTTATTTAAGTTTGCAAAAGAGATTAGACAGTGAAAACCTTATGCACCTAACTTGACCTTGCAAGAATATGACCAAAAGCTAACTCAGTGACATCACATCCCATCAACCTCATTGCTGCATGCAATGCTTATGAACTCTAAAATATAGTGTGTTGAGTATGTCTAGTAAACCAAAACCCGGCCTTCTTACCCTAACCAGGAAACCACTACAATGAGGTAAACCAATTTATGTTGTCTATAGCTTACCAGCTCAAATCAGGAGGGTTGGGGATTCAAACTTTTGACTTTGTGGTTAAAACTGTGTATCCTTAACTATCTTGGTTGGAGCTAACCCCGAGCATAGTGAAGTTGAGAGCAATAGAGGACAGCACAAAGAAGTAGGCATATTATATTGTCGAACTAGATAAATCTTGTCTTCTTTAATTTTATGTTTTTGATGTTTATCTCAACAGAGAGCATGCAATAAATGACAGAGAGAAAAAGGTGTGATGGAGGCTGTCCAACTCCCATCTTCAACAAAACATCGTGCCGCTAAATCAGCAAATTTAGCTGCAACGTAACACCAAATCAAACGATTTCTTTTCGCTACAAGCTACTTAGCTGGGAGAGAAAAGTGCGGGCTCAAAAGGTAATGGACAAATTAATGGATAACCAAAATCCTGCAAAGCAGTTGCTGACACTACTGTTTAACTAAAACTTTTTGAAAAGAAGAAAAGCCAGGATTCAAGTGCAGGCAAAACAATAAAGTCAGGAGACAATCTGATCTGATGTTTGTCCTGCTGTTTTCTCGTACGTGGTTTTGCCAGGCTAAAGATTGGATGTAATACAAGGAAAAAAACAGATTCAACAATTGAATGATGATATTCCCCATGATACTATGACTCAGAAAGCCAGCAATTTCTACCTTATTACTTTTCCTATGTCACACAGCAGATATATATAAGTGCTTTACATTCTAAAGCTAAACCATTTTTTGGCCATGGGGTGTGACAATGCATCTTTTGGCCTGTATCTAAAATGCTCATATTTCGCCAATTATGGTAGGTAGCCTTGTCACTTCTTCATTTTCGTTCCACTGCCAAAACTACTTGCACCGTACCGAATCTTGTGCGATGCATTGTTGTTCGTTTGATTATTCGTATAGTAGTAGAATCAATCAAAGGATGTTAAAAGTAATGACCAGGATGTTAAAGCTAAGGATGGAACTTGCAAGTCCACATGCAGATTTCTTTTTTAATTTGTACTTTATTGATTTTGCCACTTGGCTTGCAAGTTTGCTAAGAGCATCTTCATCAATTCAAGTTTTCTTTTTTTACAAATTTTGAGGTGCCGACAGAAAAAGAGAGTAGAAGAAAAAAGTAAAAAGGACAAATAAGAAAAAAAAACAAAAAAAATAAAACTAAAAATACGAAGTTTTACATGCCCAGCTAATGCGTGCATGCTAGGTGCGCGTCACACACACCTGAGGCAAAACAAACAATTTTTTTTTTTTTTTAGGACGGTGGGTCTCACAAGAACCCTCATTTGCTGAAATTTTTTTTCCTTCTCTCCCTCCCCACCTATATGCAAAAAAAGTTACAAAACCCCCTCTTCCCACCTATGCAAAAAAAGTTACAAAACCCCCTCTTCCCACCTATGCAAAAAAGTTACAAAACCCCTAATAAGAGCATTCCCAATTGTAGATTTTATGAGATTCTTTGTGGGGCCAAATATGATGTGGAAGAGAGAGAAAGTCAAGAGAGAAGATAAAAGGTTCTTACAGGAGTAGTGATTTTTTATTTGAACAGTGGACTCCACCAAAAAAATAAACAGCTGTTAGTGCACGTTAAGCCACCAATAATGCCTAATGGGAATGCGTAGTCTAGCAATCACTGTCTTTTTTTTCTTTTTTTTTTTCTTTTGACAAAAACCAAAGTAAAAACACAATTAACGAGTTTACTCTAACAAGACAATCAAGTACAAAAGTTGTAATTTTGCAGCTTTTGTACTTATTTTTTGTTTTTTTACTATTATTTTATTTTTATTATTATTAAAAAGTAAGTTGAAATTATATATAGAGATTTGAAATTAGAGTCTAGGTTAAAAGTGAGATAAATTTGCCATGGATAATAATTAATAAGGATAGCCTAGCCTAGCACCAAAACAACGTTATAACACAAGAAAATGTATTGCAGAAGGCTGGAAACAGGAGAGGATGCATAATATAATGTTGGTCGTCCATACAATAATTGGATTATACATGTATCTATCTTTGTAAAGATTAAGAAAAAGACATACAATAATTCAACACAATTATTATATCTCATCGGACAATGATTTTACACTGCATATAATAATGAAATGATGAGCTTACAGCTTCATAATTAAACAATACATGCACATAAAAACAAAAAGCTAGCTAACTAAGCTAGAGTTGGGTGTGTTAGTCCCATCCCATTAGCTGGAGAACGTAAAAGAGAGCCAAGGAGAAGGGATAAAGAAAGAAGGCAAAGATGCTGGTCCATAGTTGATATGTGGTTTTGCAGTATGCAAGAAAGCCTATTGTGAGAGATATCACAAACACCACCAACACTTCTGCAGAATAATCCCATGTTAACTCTCTAGCATACACCACTGCTAGCAATGATAGTAGCCCTGTTAGGTTGCTCATTGTCACTCCATTATATATCTGCATGCATCCATATATTTCACAATTAAATTAAACCAATTTAATTAGCACACAATGACTAAAAATTAAAGTATAATCGGTCTTTGTCTTTATGTATAAATTAAACAAATTTGTCATGGTTGTTGACTTTTTGAAGGGTGCAGTACAGTGTCTTGGGCAAATTTCGTTTATATATATATATATATATATATATAATAGCTCACAAAGAATACATGAGGGTCGATCTTTCCCATTTCTGTATAATAATCCATAAACCACTCAAGAGGGCTCAACTGAGACTCAAAGATGGTATTGACAAAAATCAAACTCATCATCATGATATTTTAAGATGAAAATCATGCTTCACTTATTACTCGACCACCTATTCAGGTTAGTGATAGAGCATTTTTTCAAGTTTCTAAAGTGGTCCAAAACATGATTTCTAATTGCAAACACTAAAGTTTTTAATGGGTAGTCAGAATTCTAGCTAGATTTTCCACTCATGCAATTTATTTAGCCTATTATAAGATAAAGGGAAAATGGCATATTTAGTCCCTGAGTTATGCCCGTATTCGAGTTTAGTCCCTCAGTTATTCGCGAAGTGGCGAGTTTAGTTCCTGGCAATTAAATTTGACGAAAAAATTTAAAAAATATTCAAAATTTGAGAAGTAAAATAGGAAATTCACATTTTATTCTTCTTCTTATATCAAAACCACTTTTACAACATTATTTTTCACTTCTTAGCCTAATTATTTTCAATATTCTTCAATTTTAAAAACATTTCAATAACTTTCAAATGACTTGTTAAGAACCTGACTCTTGTATAACACACTTAAGATTTAGCACAAATAAAGAAATGCATGATCATTGTATTTAGGTGTATGAAACACACTATTCTAACAAGTTTTTATTTTTTTCACTAAGCAACAAATGTAATAAAATTAAAACTTTTGAGATAGGATAGTGTGTAAAAAAATCTCAAAAGTTTTAATTTTATTACATTTGTTGCTTAGTAAAAAAAAATAAAAACTTGTTATGAGAGTGTGTTCCATACACCTAAATACAATGATCATGTGTTTCTTTATTTGTGCTAAGTATTAAGTGTGTTATACAAGAGCCAGGTTCCTAAAAAATTATTTGAAAGTTGTTGAAATGCTTTTAAAATTGAAGAATATTGAAAATAATTAGGCTAAGAAGTGAAAAATAATGTTGTAAAAGTGGTTTTGATATAAGAAGAAGAATAAAATGTGAATTTCCTATTTTACTTCTCAAATTTTGAATATTTTTTAAATTTTTTCGTCAAATTTAATTGCCAGGAACTAAACTCGCCACTTCGCGAATAACTGAGGGACTAAACTCGAATACGGGCATAACTCAGGGACTAAATATGCCATTTTCCCTTTATCTTATAATAGGCTAAATAAATTGCATGAGTGGAAAATCTAGCTAGAATTCTGACTACCCATTAAAAACTTTAGTGTTTGCAATTAGAAATCATGTTTTGGACCACTTTAGAAACTTGAAAAAATGCTCTATCACTAACCTGAATAGGTGGTCGAGTAATAAGTGAAGCATGATTTTCATCTTAAAATATCATGATGATGAGTTTGATTTTTGTCAATACCATCTTTGAGTCTCAGTTGAGCCCTCTTGAGTGGTTTATGGATTATTATACAGAAATGGGAAAGATCGACCCTCATGTATTCTTTGTGAGCTATTATATATATATATATATATATATATAAACGAAATTTGCCCAAGACACTGTACTGCACCCTTCAAAAAGTCAACAACCATGACAAATTTGTTTAATTTATACATAAAGACAAAGACCGATTATACTTTAATTTTTAGTCATTGTGTGCTAATTAAATTGGTTTAATTTAATTGTGAAATATATGGATGCATGCAGATATATAATGGAGTGACAATGAGCAACCTAACAGGGCTACTATCATTGCTAGCAGTGGTGTATGCTAGAGAGTTAACATGGGATTATTCTGCAGAAGTGTTGGTGGTGTTTGTGATATCTCTCACAATAGGCTTTCTTGCATACTGCAAAACCACATATCAACTATGGACCAGCATCTTTGCCTTCTTTCTTTATCCCTTCTCCTTGGCTCTCTTTTACGTTCTCCAGCTAATGGGATGGGACTAACACACCCAACTCTAGCTTAGTTAGCTAGCTTTTTGTTTTTATGTGCATGTATTGTTTAATTATGAAGCTGTAAGCTCATCATTTCATTATTATATGCAGTGTAAAATCATTGTCCGATGAGATATAATAATTGTGTTGAATTATTGTATGTCTTTTTCTTAATCTTTACAAAGATAGATACATGTATAATCCAATTATTGTATGGACGACCAACATTATATTATGCATCCTCTCCTGTTTCCAGCCTTCTGCAATACATTTTCTTGTNACAAGAAAATGTATTGCAGAAGGCTGGAAACAGGAGAGGATGCATAATATAATGTTGGTCGTCCATACAATAATTGGATTATACATGTATCTATCTTTGTAAAGATTAAGAAAAAGACATACAATAATTCAACACAATTATTATATCTCATCGGACAATGATTTTACACTGCATATAATAATGAAATGATGAGCTTACAGCTTCATAATTAAACAATACATGCACATAAAAACAAAAAGCTAGCTAACTAAGCTAGAGTTGGGTGTGTTAGTCCCATCCCATTAGCTGGAGAACGTAAAAGAGAGCCAAGGAGAAGGGATAAAGAAAGAAGGCAAAGATGCTGGTCCATAGTTGATATGTGGTTTTGCAGTATGCAAGAAAGCCTATTGTGAGAGATATCACAAACACCACCAACACTTCTGCAGAATAATCCCATGTTAACTCTCTAGCATACACCACTGCTAGCAATGATAGTAGCCCTGTTAGGTTGCTCATTGTCACTCCATTATATATCTGCATGCATCCATATATTTCACAATTAAATTAAACCAATTTAATTAGCACACAATGACTAAAAATTAAAGTATAATCGGTCTTTGTCTTTATGTATAAATTAAACAAATTTGTCATGGTTGTTGACTTTTTGAAGGGTGCAGTACAGTGTCTTGGGCAAATTTCGTTTATATATATATATATATATATATATAATAGCTCACAAAGAATACATGAGGGTCGATCTTTCCCATTTCTGTATAATAATCCATAAACCACTCAAGAGGGCTCAACTGAGACTCAAAGATGGTATTGACAAAAATCAAACTCATCATCATGATATTTTAAGATGAAAATCATGCTTCACTTATTACTCGACCACCTATTCAGGTTAGTGATAGAGCATTTTTTCAAGTTTCTAAAGTGGTCCAAAACATGATTTCTAATTGCAAACACTAAAGTTTTTAATGGGTAGTCAGAATTCTAGCTAGATTTTCCACTCATGCAATTTATTTAGCCTATTATAAGATAAAGGGAAAATGGCATATTTAGTCCCTGAGTTATGCCCGTATTCGAGTTTAGTCCCTCAGTTATTCGCGAAGTGGCGAGTTTAGTTCCTGGCAATTAAATTTGACGAAAAAATTTAAAAAATATTCAAAATTTGAGAAGTAAAATAGGAAATTCACATTTTATTCTTCTTCTTATATCAAAACCACTTTTACAACATTATTTTTCACTTCTTAGCCTAATTATTTTCAATATTCTTCAATTTTAAAAGCATTTCAACAACTTTCAAATAATTTTTTAGGAACCTGGCTCTTGTATAACACACTTAATACTTAGCACAAATAAAGAAACACATGATCATTGTATTTAGGTGTATGGAACACACTCTCATAACAAGTTTTTATTTTTTTTTACTAAGCAACAAATGTAATAAAATTAAAACTTTTGAGATTTTTTTACACACTATCCTATCTCAAAAGTTTTAATTTTATTACATTTGTTGCTTAGTGAAAAAAATAAAAACTTGTTAGAATAGTGTGTTTCATACACCTAAATACAATGATCATGCATTTCTTTATTTGTGCTAAATCTTAAGTGTGTTATACAAGAGTCAGGTTCTTAACAAGTCATTTGAAAGTTATTGAAATGTTTTTAAAATTGAAGAATATTGAAAATAATTAGGCTAAGAAGTGAAAAATAATGTTGTAAAAGTGGTTTTGATATAAGAAGAAGAATAAAATGTGAATTTCCTATTTTACCCCTCAAATTTTGAATATTTTTTAATTTTTTCGTCAAATTTAATTGTCAGGGACTAAATTCGCCACTTCGCGAATAACTAAGAGACTAAACTCGGATACGGCCATAACTCAGGGACTGAGTCTACACTACCCCTATAACTCAGGGACTAAAGATGCCATTTTCCCTAAGATAAATAAATGGACTCATGCATGTATACCTATCCTATAGATTTCATATTTGTTTAAAATAAAATAAATTAAAAAAGGCCTTTTTTTGTGGTTAGATAGTCAACAATGGTGATCATTTTGGTAGGCATTGAATTAAGGAAGAAGACATTATATTGAAAATAAAACCAAAAATAAGGACATTGAATTGAATTGAGAGAGGGACAGGGAGCACTAATAAGTACCTCGGAAAATGTCAAAGAAGCAGCCTTGGAGCTCTTTTGACTTGCTGGAAAAATGGCTGCTATGGCCATCCTGCCATTGATGACTATAGGTAGCACGACGAAGGAGATGATGAAGGTAGGCACTCCCACAGCGCCAGAGAATGATATGACATTAGTCATTAATGGCTGTGCACAGAACGTCAATATCACAACTCCCAATATCACTTGCAACACCGTTACTAAGAAATCCCATGTCAAAATTTCATTTCCGCCCGCCTGCTCTACATCTCCCGCTGCGCCGCCGTTCGTCACTTCTTCAGTTTTCTACAAATTATAATCACCTTAAAATAAGAGTTTTATCCCTATATATATATATATATGGAAAGGATTCAGGTGTGAGAAAATTTTTCGTACTGTTGTGTGGTTACGCACCATAAACATTTTAAGTACACAAATCTGCAGGCACCTTAAGCACACNGTGTGCTTAAGGTGCCTGCAGATTTGTGTACTTAAAATGTTTATGGTGCGTAACCACACAACAGTACGAAAAATTTTCTCACACCTGAATCCTTTCCATATATATATATATATAGGGATAAAACTCTTATTTTAAGGTGATTATAATTTGTAGAAAACTGAAGAAGTGACGAACGGCGGCGCAGCGGGAGATGTAGAGCAGGCGGGCGGAAATGAAATTTTGACATGGGATTTCTTAGTAACGGTGTTGCAAGTGATATTGGGAGTTGTGATATTGACGTTCTGTGCACAGCCATTAATGACTAATGTCATATCATTCTCTGGCGCTGTGGGAGTGCCTACCTTCATCATCTCCTTCGTCGTGCTACCTATAGTCATCAATGGCAGGATGGCCATAGCAGCCATTTTTCCAGCAAGTCAAAAGAGCTCCAAGGCTGCTTCTTTGACATTTTCCGAGGTACTTATTAGTGCTCCCTGTCCCTCTCTCAATTCAATTCAATGTCCTTATTTTTGGTTTTATTTTCAATATAATGTCTTCTTCCTTAATTCAATGCCTACCAAAATGATCACCATTGTTGACTATCTAACCACAAAAAAAGGCCTTTTTTAATTTATTTTATTTTAAACAAATATGAAATCTATAGGATAGGTATACATGCATGAGTCCATTTATTTATCTTAGGGAAAATGGCATCTTTAGTCCCTGAGTTATAGGGGTAGTGTAGACTCAGTCCCTGAGTTATGGCCGTATCCGAGTTTAGTCTCTTAGTTATTCGCGAAGTGGCGAATTTAGTCCCTGACAATTAAATTTGACGAAAAAATTAAAAAATATTCAAAATTTGAGGGGTAAAATAGGAAATTCACATTTTATTCTTCTTCTTATATCAAAACCACTTTTACAACATTATTTTTCACTTCTTAGCCTAATTATTTTCAATATTCTTCAATTTTAAAAACATTTCAATAACTTTCAAATGACTTGTTAAGAACCTGACTCTTGTATAACACACTTAAGATTTAGCACAAATAAAGAAATGCATGATCATTGTATTTAGGTGTATGAAACACACTATTCTAACAAGTTTTTATTTTTTTCACTAAGCAACAAATGTAATAAAATTAAAACTTTTGAGATAGGATAGTGTGTAAAAAAATCTCAAAAGTTTTAATTTTATTACATTTGTTGCTTAGTAAAAAAAAATAAAAACTTGTTATGAGAGTGTGTTCCATACACCTAAATACAATGATCATGTGTTTCTTTATTTGTGCTAAGTATTAAGTGTGTTATACAAGAGCCAGGTTCCTAAAAAATTATTTGAAAGTTGTTGAAATGCTTTTAAAATTGAAGAATATTGAAAATAATTAGGCTAAGAAGTGAAAAATAATGTTGTAAAAGTGGTTTTGATATAAGAAGAAGAATAAAATGTGAATTTCCTATTTTACCCCTCAAATTTTGAATATTTTTTAATTTTTTCGTCAAATTTAATTGTCAGGGACTAAATTCGCCACTTCGCGAATAACTAAGAGACTAAACTCGGATACGGCCATAACTCAGGGACTGAGTCTACACTACCCCTATAACTCAGGGACTAAAGATGCCATTTTCCCTAAGATAAATAAATGGACTCATGCATGTATACCTATCCTATAGATTTCATATTTGTTTAAAATAAAATAAATTAAAAAAGGCCTTTTTTTGTGGTTAGATAGTCAACAATGGTGATCATTTTGGTAGGCATTGAATTAAGGAAGAAGACATTATATTGAAAATAAAACCAAAAATAAGGACATTGAATTGAATTGAGAGAGGGACAGGGAGCACTAATAAGTACCTCGGAAAATGTCAAAGAAGCAGCCTTGGAGCTCTTTTGACTTGCTGGAAAAATGGCTGCTATGGCCATCCTGCCATTGATGACTATAGGTAGCACGACGAAGGAGATGATGAAGGTAGGCACTCCCACAGCGCCAGAGAATGATATGACATTAGTCATTAATGGCTGTGCACAGAACGTCAATATCACAACTCCCAATATCACTTGCAACACCGTTACTAAGAAATCCCATGTCAAAATTTCATTTCCGCCCGCCTGCTCTACATCTCCCGCTGCGCCGCCGTTCGTCACTTCTTCAGTTTTCTACAAATTATAATCACCTTAAAATAAGAGTTTTATCCCTATATATATATATATATGGAAAGGATTCAGGTGTGAGAAAATTTTTCGTACTGTTGTGTGGTTACGCACCATAAACATTTTAAGTACACAAATCTGCAGGCACCTTAAGCACACAAATAAAATACCTTAAAAACACAAATCACTCGCACCTAAATTGCTTTTTTATTCTAGCTGACAATAAAAGATTGATCTTGTAACCTTAACCAACAAAGGATTAGACCACAAGAGGTAAATCAACTTAGTTCCCCATGACTAACTGAGTCCAACCAAGAAGAGTAATAGGCAATTTCACTGAATTGAGAATCAAAGTTAGAATTTTATGGTTACCAAGATAACAATCTAGTATGATCAGAGTTTGGCAAAAGTGATTTGTCTAGTTAAAGTGGTTAAACTTACCTCCTGGTCATTTTCAGGTGTAGAAGTTGGTATGGCGGCGGCGTTGTCCGCTGAGGAATTATTGGCAAGCAGGTTTTCTATTCCATTCAGAAACTCTTGTTCCGTGATTCTGCTGTTTCCATCTGCATCCAGATCCTTCATCATCGTCCTCACTGCCGTCATACGTTGCACTTCATCCGTCACTATTAATCGAAGAAACTTCTCCAGTTCTTGTGACGACATCTGCTCGTTGTTGTCCGAATCATACAAATGGAAGAAACTGCAATGCGCCACATATATATATCATTAATTTGCAAATTGTACTTAGCTATACTAAGGACATAATTAATTGTGTATACTTACAGTCGAATGCGTGAAACATTGGGCTTCCCATTTTGCGTGAGAAGATTCTCAAACCTTGAATAGTGCAAGCTTCTTTTTTGGATCGTTGGATCTATAATCTATATACATGAAATGTTGTACATAAAGTTATATATATCGTAGCTAATAGCATGCATGCATGGTTTTAATTGAATTGGATTTAGTGGGAAAAAAAAATTAATAACAGGAAAAAGTAGTTAATTACCTGATAAGCGAAATAGGCGAGAAGAAATGCAACGGTGATAATGAGAGCAACCAAAACCACAATTCGCTGCCCAGACGCGGAGGAGACAACATTGACTAGTTCCACCAACACAAAAGGCACCAACGACAACAGCATAAGCCCCGCCGTGAAACTAGTTGAGGCGTCCGTTGAAATACCGCATTCTGGATTTTAATTTAGAAATTAAACCCACGTACAAAAATAACTATTTTAGAATATCAGCATGCACATAAAGCTTAAGTTAGTTTGTGGGTATTGTGAGGCTCTGCAAATAGTGTTAATCCTTCTACCTAATGGACGGTTAAATGCAGTGTGGGACCCTTGGACAAAAGTGGGTAGGGGCAAAAGAGTAGGCATGCATGCGTGAATAAAATATTAATTAGGTGAAAGAGAAATAGATATAAAATTAATGTTAAAAAGAATTGAATTAACCAACCGGTCAAATTCTTCAACCAATTGGAAGCGAAAGATTGGGTTGAGGGCTGAGACTGGGAATCCTTATTTTCTTGAGCCGCTCTGTCTCTCCGGCCGACTATTACGCAGAGACCCCAAAGTATTGTGAGGTTAAAGATGGTGGCTCCGGCGTTAACCCTGATACCAAAGAACACCTGGTTCTGTGCACCCTCTTGGCTGTTGAATATCCCCGACGCTGTGTGTCAATTTCACAAGAATTACATTACATATAATCGTTTCAAAGTTAGGTGTAAATTAAAAACGCAACTTTAATTTACTTACAGATGGTCATGATGATTCTGGGGAAAACCATGAGGATTCGGAAGACAGTAGCGCCGAAAATCCCAGTGCCCAGAGTATCAAAGATCTTCTTGCTTGAACTGCTCACCAGCTGCTCTGCCACGCTCATCAAGTACTGGAAAATCACTATCTGAAAAAGGTAGCCCGGGATGTTCTCCGCGCAGGGGAAGAACCCATAAGCGTGGTCGCATGTCGACGAAGACGACACCCGTGGACCGCCCAGAGCAAGAAACGACGATTGCTCTACAGAAGATTGGTTATTAGCCGCATGAGCATGGTAATGTTCATGGACTCCATCAGAAACCATCTCACCATCATCATCTGACAAAAACCTCCCTTGGACCAACACAACCGCTAGGAGAATTATGAACAAGAAAGATAACAAGGTTCTTGCCATTGATGGATCTTGGAGGTGAATTAATTAAAACAGGTATTTATAGAAACAAATATCCAAAATTCTGGGGAGGCTGCTTAATTGATCTAGGAGGATAGAACTATGGAATCGTCAAATGTGTACTGGTCATAAGTTTTATTTCATTTTCGTGTTTATCATTACTGGATCGTTAGTAACATGTGAATGATATGGAGGGTTAATAAGGTCAACGTCTTTTGATACTTCTTCTTTTTTAAAAGTATTACTGTACTTCTTGGAAAACAAGAAGAATCCACGAATCAAAACCTGGGATTCCAAGAAAACAGGCCACAACGTAACACAAATGTTTATTATTTTAATGAGGATTTGGATTGAACTGTTCCAAGTTCTGAACAACTGGCATTTATCAATATTTCCACTGGTCATTTTATATTCTCGGCACGTGAAAATCACTTTGATTCGATCCGCGAGCTTAACAATTATTGTACTGTCCACTTTGATATGATATTGTGGATGAAATTCGCAGAAATTCAGGTTTTCCTACCTACCAAGTGGTTAGGTTTCCCTGATATTGTGCATTGCCGGTGACTAACTGTCATTATTTATGCTCCACTATAGGGTAGAGTAAACACAGCATCATATTGCATGTGCTATTGTTAGACTTTTGATGCGTGTTTAATCAATCACCACTAATGGCAAAATTTTAATTAGTGTAAATGCTGTATTTCTCACATGTTCCATGTATAGCATGAAATATGTTTCCAGTTGTTGGTATATGGGCATATGGCTTTGATCTCTTTTGGTCTTACAATGTTTTATCCATCCACTCTTTAACTTTACTTCTTTTGTGTCTGTGTCTAATGTTGATCACAACATTTGCCCAATATAAATTACTAGGCAACTTTTACTCAATTACCCCATATATTGCCTCGAAAGGGATAGCCAAGTGGGGAGAGCATGATTCTCTTACCAAAACTTTACGAGTTTAATTATTGTCAAAACATTCTATCAGTCGAGTTCATGGCACAGGATTTTTCTAGTGCATGTTTGGAGGTTTACTTCGTACACACAATTAGGTATTAGTTATAGGTTTTCTCGTCATTCAAAAAAATAAAAAACAATTGATGGTAAATGGTAGCAAAAGGACCAAAATTGAACATATTTAGCTATTTTAAGATATAGGCCCTGTTTGGTAAATAATTAGTCCTATCAGCCAATTTTGGCTTATTTGACCACTATTAGTTGTTTGATTTAGTTAAAAAATTAATATAAATGTTTGGTTAATAAGCTTTTTGTAACTCCAAAATACTAAAATTGAAAAGGCTACTCAAAACAACATTTTCAATTAGCTTTTTGAGAAAAGAAATTATACCAAATAACAAACAACTAATTTACCAAACACCTTTTTACAATAAGCTAATATTATCAACTAATCATATCTTCTAACCCAATCAGCTAACAGCTATTTACCAAACATGGCCATAATCGTGCAATTGATAATATTTTTTGGGACTAGAACATGAATAAATACTCTATAAATGATTACTTTTTTTATTCTATAAAAATAATTTATAAATCTTATGCTTTTAACAAAAAGAGTAAAAAATCTACTATGTTAAATGGATTGGGATTCAGTTTTTTTCTTTTTGGGAGGGGGGAGGGGCTATTTCAATTTGAAGTGATGTATACTGACCGCATGGGCATAATTTTTCTTGCATGGACCATATATTTCTGAAATAGAGTAATAACTAACGTCAGTTGTCGCCATTATTTATGTGCATTAAGAGCTACCCATAGCATGGGACAAAACGTTGCTTGTCAATTTCTCGTCTGTAACATAGTAAATTAAACACATATATAGAATATAGTTACATATATACCACTAGTTGCCAGTAGTGATATACCTAACGTGACTACGTGATAGGATTGGATTGGTTGGCCACTTGGCCTATCAATTCATTTAGTTTACCTTACAAACGAGAAGAAAAATTCTCAGTATCTATCCATCCCAAAATATGGCGATGGCTGCGCTTTTCGATCTTAAAATTATCTCAATCACATCCTTATCTTTTCTACCAAAATCCTATTTGTCATTTGTCCTTGTGCACAACTGCATAAGCGATCCTTAAAATACATACATATACGAAAATCTTATTTAAAACAAACAAACCAAAAAAATCAAGCCATCAACGGCTGACCTTTCTCCCTAACCATTACTCATTTAATTTTAATATCTCCTAGCAGTTTTTAATACATCTTAATTTATAAAAAGAAAAATCTCTATGATATGATTTCATTTTTCAACTTTGTCAGAAATATAATAAAGAATTACTACTACTACAGACTACGTGCTTGCCTTTAAGAAGTGGAGCATGATATTTTACCATTTAAAAATTCTTCTAATCTATAACTTCATATAAAAATGGGTTAATGTCCTTAAAGTGCTAAAGGCCGGCCTTTATTTCTTGTCCAATAAAGGGAATACCTTGAAACATTGCCCTGACACGCTGGAAATTGGATGGAAGACTAGAACTACTACTTCAGCGCCAAATTCTCAACATAACGATTTAGTTCATGTACATCTAGCTCAATCACTCTATTTTGATGTAAACAACCAACAAGAAGAAAACAGTAATTACAAGTTTTTAACATTGGGAAGAGTCTGTACCTGTCTACCAGTTTGTTCTAGAGTGTCAGGAAAGTTCTAATTCCAGCAATCACATTCTTTATGCCTAATGCTCACTAAGTTGATGTTGCTAAAAGCTTCCTTGACCTGTGAGAAAGAAAACATTTCCTGCAGTTAAATGAAGTACGGCCAACTATGCCTATAATTCAAACAAGTGACAATCATATATTCTAGGCTTATACGTTTGCAAGAGAGAGAGAATAATACCAATTTATTGCACTATGGCTATGTTTGGGTCTCCCTCTTCATCAATCCAGCAGCAAAATTTTTAACCACACGTATGTTCTAAGCAGTGAAGGCAGTACAAACTTCTGGGACTGAATTATAGAATGCTGAAAGGTAAACAACTAACAAGGCAAAAATGAAGGATATCTTCTCTTCATAAATAGGATGGTTGAGCAACAGCATCTTATTATTGTTCACAATAGACTGGACAAATAGTTCTTTAGCTTCCTCATGCATCTTCCTAAGCTTGTTGCATATCTGCAAATGACCAAGAAAATAACAAGGGAAAAAGAAAAAAAAAAAAATTTACCGTTAGACACGGCAGTCTGTTGTCCACAATTACTTCCCAGCTGAAGGATCCATGATATCTTAACAAAGCAGTTCATGAATGCTGTAAGATGATTACATCATCAAGATCTTTTGAATATGCCTCAGCCTTTTTTACATTGTCATCATCTACCGTTGTTGGAAGGACTCCTAATTCATTTTTGTTCACAGGCTGAGGAATATCATGTGCAGAGGTTTGGGAACTGTTATATTCAACCCTTGTGTTACAGTTGACCCAATCCTTGCTGTAAAAGTCCTATATGTTAGGAGAAATAAGTAGAGATTAACATATGCATAATCTTTATACTCAAATTTTTATGGACAACTTGAGAAACCATCTTAATGTATCTATGTTTTGTGAATCACCTGTGTATCTGAAATTCTGGAAAAATCTCTGCAAAATTTTGAACAATCAGGCCTTAAGTGCACACAAATGAAAAAGGCGAGTAACCAACACTATCATTACAAAAAGAACCTGTGTTCACTTGGTGATTGCGAGGGCCGTTTAAATGGACTAGTAATTATCATTTCCGCAGCTGTCTGCAGAATAGATTATAATATAAATTTAGGTGGCATTCTAATCCATAAATTTCTTATCATGACATCCTTGCAGCAGTGGAACTATTTAAAAGTTAAATTCCCTTGATGATAACAAACCTCTGTTGTTTTCCTTTTAAGAGGTGTGATGTTTGGCTTTTGCGTTGATGCTGATGTTGTAATAGGGTGAGTAACCATTGATTGTGCAATGCTTTTAAGACTAGTATTCTGCTCCAGGTTCCCCAAGGCTTTACCATCTTTCGGCAACAAGGACTGAGATACACAAGGACTTGATCCCACATTTCTATATTAGCAGAAATGGTTCATAAAAATTTTGCACCCAACGAAGGAAGCATAACATTAGAAGATTAAAACAACTCAATGCAATACTTTGAAAGTTTCAAGCTAGGGAAATCCAGTGTCTGTCTACCAGATTTGATTGGGTAGATTTTCTTGTCACCACCAGAAGTTTTCCTTGCCATTGAAGGAAAGGCACTTCTTAGAACTCTTGGATTTCCATTGTTGTGCGGCATGGACTTACTCTGCTCGCCCATACTCAAAGGCCTGACATGAGAACTGATGAAAAACATACCCACAAACCTGTTTCAGTAATAAATAATAATACATTTTGATATTATCTATGATATAAGCATTTACTAGTACCAAGAATGTACTCACAGACTTTGTAGTATAAATAATATACAGATAGCAAAAAGTAAAAAAGATGCATAATTTGGGACTGTCAAAAAATCAGAGCATCTGTATGCCATGATGATGAGTGATAAAAGAGTGTCAAAAGGATCCAGTTCTTCAAATTGGGTAAAGAATGAAATGCATGGCAGACAACATATGCAGAATTCATTTTGAAGAAAAAGGTTCTTTCACAAAGTAAGTGCCCAAGAGAGTAAATTCTAGTATTTTTCTTCATTCCTGGTTAGAAAACCCAATTTTAGATTAATGACCTGAGGGTATCGATATTTTTATTGATGTTCCCACTTTCTACTAAAACAGATTTCTGTATTGTTCCAAAACTCATCCTTGAGGTAGTAATCAACATTTTCTATTGTTCATGCCATCAAACTTAGAGCAGTCCCTGAGGTCATTTAGTCTTAATGGACAATTGGATTATAAAGACTAATAGTTTCACTTATCAAATAGACAAAACTTACCATATGATAATATAGTTAAGGCAACAAATATCTCAAATAAAGGAGAAATTTAAAACTAAGTTTGAGGAGAAACTCTTGTCACCAAAATCTTACGTGTCTGTGGAAAAACCTTTACAGCTGTCCTGACTTCCTGCCTGAAGAATGCTACTCTTGGGTGATCTAGAACCTGGCAATGAAACAACTTCCTTCCCATTTTCATCATCTTTACCATTTTGTGCCCTGTGATGAATATTCTAGTAAGATAAATTATCTGATAAGACTTTTTAAATCATGGTAAATTTCCACTTACATTCCTTCATCACCATGACTTGGTGGGCTTGTGCCAACATGTTTTGTCTGTGTCAAAGATTTCTTCTGCTTATGAGCAGCAGTTTCAATTGACGGCTTGAAGAACTTTGACCTGATGGTGCCACAATCACCTTTCCCTTGTGTCAAATTTTGAACAGCAGTTTCACTATACAAGCATGTGCCATCAACAATTCCATATCAATCAATAATTATTAAAGCAAAGTTTTGCAATCATGCTTTATCAATGATGCATAGTTTACATTAGTTCAGTCACTAGACTGATTAGGAATAAGAGGAGTTTAAGTGCTTTATAGTTTGATTCTTCTTTGAATGCAAAAAGGCAATGACAGCAGTGCATCTGTATACTTTGCTGATTTCAAATAATCAGTTAGTATAGTCAACTAAATTTCTTTTCACAGGCCTTTCATTATAATTTACACTGCTATCCATGCCATGCATGGTTGATTAATGATAATAAAACCATAGGAAAGTTAGCATTTTCTACCTGCTTAATGGGGCTTTAAGTAGCCTGGAAATAGGTTCTTGCATCTCGTCATTGACTATTTTGAGATGCTCATCCTTCTTGGCTCTTGCAATATTGCATTCCGGGTGTGTATTGTTCCCCTCTATATTGCTAACCAAAAGATTTTTGTCATTCTCAAATTTGCTACTTTCCTGATAAGTTTCCTGCAAGGAATTGCTCAGCTGTACAAGAAATCTTTCAGGCATTGTTTTATTGTCATTTGAGTCCAGACCAGCTATCAGTTCAAGATCCTTCTCTACATCTGAAGAACTCAGTTTTGCACCCAGAGAACCAACTTCTTTCAGCAAGTCGGAACCTGCATCTTGGCTTGACTCATGTCCAGAAGAATGGGGAGATACATCCTGTATGGCTTCCTCAGCAACTGATTTTGGAGAGGTTCCCTTCTCTGTTGGGAAATCTGTATGTTGTGTGTTGGTAGATGTCTTCCTCATTGGAAAGATTCTTGTTTGCATTAGTTCATCTTTGTGATTAACGGTTGCAGAAATTGATGCGTCATTGTTGTTTGCAGTACACTTTGAAGAACAATTTTTGTCTATGGTATGAGGAGTTAGACCACTGTCAACCAAAGAATCAGCAGTTGAAGTAATTGCCATCTCTGGCTCAGAGTTCGTTTTGGGTGTGCCAACGTCTATTTCACCAACATCTTCACTCAGATGGAGTCCAGAGCCTTGATGCGCACTTGTTTCAGAAGAACCTTCAGTTTCTAGAACCTTCTTAGGTTGTTCTTTTGCCCTCGGGCTTGACTCAAAACTAAGACCATCCAGCCTAAACCCAATCAGAGGGAGAAGATGGAGAAGAGGTAATAAGTCAAGCTGTGATTGTTAAAAGATCAAGAAATTTAGTAACCTGAGAACCATGAGAAGTTCTGACTTACTCCTTAAAATCAAAGTTGAAGGTAAAGGTATCTGCTTTCCCCTTGTTACTTGCACCAGAGGAGTCTTCATTTGATTTTTCTTTTGTCTTTCCATTTTTCTTACTTGGAGAAGAAATATCAAGGTCTGAAATGTCAATCTTGAAGGATGATATCTTGCTAAAATTGCTGTCAAGATTGAAATTCATATCCCTGTTGGAAATTTAACATATTGAAGGATAACATGTTAGTTCTTAACACAAAATTAACAGGTACAATAAGCAAGATGGTTTAGGATACACACAAATTGTGAGCAAAAATTAAGACATAAGCTTGATGCAGAACAGGGACTAGAGCAGATACAAAGATTTGATGGGCTACCATCAAGTTGGAGATTTTCAAGAATCTGTTTAGAACACAAACTACCTTTCTAACACGCATGCATTCATTAATACATCATAGAAGACATAGATAACTTCCAGCAGAATACAATTAAGTATAATCAGGAACAGCAAGAGGAAACTATGACAGTAATTACTCTTTGTCAAAATTGAATGTCTTTTTCTTATTCTTGGAAATAGGCCCAAAGTCAAAATCCATAGATTCATCCCCAATGGAAATTGATTTCCATGAGTTAAGAAAGTCATTTCCAATGTCAAGATCTGCAGCAAACATAATGCAAAATCATAATTACTTCATGCCAAAAAAGTATAATAAAAATATTTATTAAGAAAAAAAAAAGCCTCAAATATAGTGTATTGCCCCTACATATTTTTTAGTTTAATAATATGCAGATTTTGATTCTTGGATGGTTCCTTATACTGCCAAATATATAATAATTTTTTCAGGCTCAGGCATTTTATCCATTTCTTCCTGTGTATTGCCTAGGCTCAGGCTGTCAGGCATTTTGCCCGTTTCTTCCTGTGTATTGTCCAAACTTACATTCCAAGGATGTACAAAATGTACCAAACATGGGATTTAATTACCCCCAATATCCTGACCAAATCTGTGAAACCAGAAAAACCCCTAAGAATTCTTCTTGTTCAACTGCAAGGTTTCAATGAAAAACCACAAGAACATCTTGGAGATTAGAATACCCAGTAATGAACTTTTCTCTTTTGCCTTGGCAGATGAGGAAGCTCCCTTCTGAGTTTCTGTCATCTGGAATAAAGATTTGAAAATGTTATGGTTTTAAAATCATACTTCAGTTGTTAACGGACTATTGAGATATCAAGAAGTGGGTCCAAAATATCTGGTCGTCAAGTAAAATCATAAACTACAACTAAAACTCCCGATCAAGGAAGACCAAAAGTTGTTCTTACAAAGTTTTGAGATGATATATATATATATATATATATATATATATATATATAACAAAATAGTCTGTCAAAAGTATAATAGACCATATAACCGCCCAAATGCAATTGCCAAAATAGAAATCTACATATCCCAGTACTGATTAACAATTTAATATCAATGACTGAGGCGCATGGAAGCAGAAGACGCATGGAGGAATTAATTGCATTTAAATTTATAGTTAATTTCAATTTTCAATACACTGCTGCAATGCATAAAGCGTGGATGCAGAATTTGAAACATTGGGCAGTATTCATTGTTCAACATCTTAGAAAACAAAATTCAAATTATGGAGAGATTTGAGATCTTGAGCAGCAAAATGTATTAATATTTTATGGCTTTTGAAACAAACCTTCCACTACTTTTATCCTTTGCTCCAAAAACAATATTTAGCTTTTCTTAACCTATTACAACACTATAAGTAAGTCCTCTCAGCATACACAGAATAAGTTCCTGTCATAAACACAAAATTAGATGCTAACTTTTGCTTTATTGGCCACTAATAGTTTTGCGGTTCTACTTATATAGGTGGTTATTCTCCGCAATCCAAGAGTTAAAAGGTATACATGTATACCGTATACATTTACACTCACACACTGACACACATACTGCTAATAGTTCACATGTATATAATCCACAGAATATACACTATCCAAACTACTCCGTATAAATCAAAACCAAACGAGATGGAGTCAATCACGCATGCAAACTTACGCTAGTGTTGGAAACAAAAATTTAAAGTAATATAGGGATTACAGAAACTTACCGGTATACTATCGTGAGTACTCACTACTCAGATCAGGCACGGCATGAAAGCAATCGGAGTTTCTTCGAAATTAAACACTCTGCAATTCTGTACAAAAACAAAGAGATAAATTAAAACAAGCAATTAATTGATACTTGACTGCACACTTCCGAAACCGGATCTTAAAATGTAAATGTAGATCGATGTATATGCGAGAGAGACATTGGTTTCCGTAATCTGGCTCTCGCAGTTGCAGGCGAAGTAAAAAGCGTTCGTTGATCCTCTTTCTGCGTCTAAGGTGGATACTGAGAGAGTGAGCAGCTCAAGTGAGGGAGGGACTAAGGGTTTTCGCGCAATCGCATTACAAATATTGAATAAACGGTACGATTACGAATGAGAAGTTTATATAGTTGATGATCTGAGCGCGCGGTGCTATTTTCATATGGTGGATTGAAAAAAGGAAAATATACTATTCAATTAAAGACAATTTTTTTTTTTTGTTTTGAGTAATACTGACTCTCTTACAATGTAGTATCTGTTCATAGCTACTTTCTTAACCTACTGATCTAATTACGTGGGAGTGTTAACGGGACACCAGGTGTTACTAGACCACGAGGTCATTGGCAAGACAATTTATTCTTTTATATAAAAAAAGGTCAAATATATTATTGAAATATGTACAAAACTATAATTAGATTATTGAATTTAAAAATTGTAATTGAGTTAAGAACGTAAATTCATATAATTGAATTTAAAATGACCATCTAGTAATATCGCCTCATTAGTAATTACGGTGTAAATATGTAATCTTAAATTTAATTGCATCAATTTACATTATTTCATAATCTAATTGTAATTTGAGTTGATCTCATGACCTTTCATATGAGATAATCACTACATGTCATTTGGGTGCTTGGCGTGTAGTTTAATAACTTATTTAGCCATTATTTCTTAAATAAAATTAAAGAATTAGAGTAAAAATTGTTCATTTAAGCTTAACCTAGTTTTGATTTTTGAAGAAGCAAACAGTGAATTGGGATGGCGCACTGCTGACTATAGTTGCCCAATTGACACATAGCCTCCAGAAAGAAACTCAAATTAAGATGAGGGCCATAGTTCAGCGAGTAACTTCTGCCAGTGTTGAGGTCCGTACTATTTAGTATGGCTCCTCCTCCCTCACATTCTCCTCTCTGTTTATGTAATTCGTGTGCTAAACTGCGAGCTATGAATTTGCAGGTGGAAGGCAAAGTTGTATCAGCAATCGGGCCGGGCCTATTGGTCCTCGTCGGACTTCACGAGTCGGATGTTGACTCCGATGCTGATTACATGTACGCAATCTGATTTTTCGTAGTAATTTGTATTTGTGATTGCTATATTACTCATCTTCGTATCGAGAAGTTGCTAATTTTTTTGTTTTAATTCATGCTCATGAGCAGATGCCGTAAGGTGCTGAACATGAGATTATTCCCTAACGAAGAGACAGGGAAGACTTGGGATCACAGTGTAATTTCTCTATCCATTTCTCCGTTATTCACAGTTTTATGATGTGATTTCACAGTACAATGTGGGTAGAGTGTATTAAATTGGAGAGTGTTCTTAACCATTTGAGAATAAGCATTTTGGCAGTAAAAGAGTTTATTCAGATTTCTGATTCAAACAATGTATCAGAACTCAATTACATTAAGGAGATACCATATCAACATTTTTATATATTGAATTACTTCAAAGAACATAATTAGTAACTTAAAATTTTATTTTGGGCATGGATAACTGTAATGCATCTTTTACATCATTGATTTGGTAATAACACTGTAGGCAAATGCTTTTTTCATGGCAGGTTATTCAGAAGAATTATGAAATTCTGTTAGGTATATGCTTTGCTCTTATATTTTTGTTATTGATTAGGGAACATCATTCATCAATGCTATGAAACTCACATGTAACCATGCTATTGCCTTGTTCTTCTAATGTTATGGATTATGCAGTGAGTCAGTTTACATTATATGGGATTTTGAAGGGAAATAAGCCCGACTTTCATGTAGCAATGCCTCCGGATAAAGCGAAACCCTTCTATGCAGCAGTGGTGGAAAAGTTCCAGAAAGCTTACAAACCAGATTCTGTGAAAGGTAGTTTATCTTTCTTCTCTTCTATTTGAATTAACTTTGTTCCTTCCCCTGAGGTGCCCGTTCTTTGTAATACTTATACTTTTCTGACATTTTGTTGTCTTCATGGATAGTTTTTAGTAGTTTGTTCTTTTGATTTTTTTTTCTTTTCTTTTGATAGGTACCAGTTACAACATTAAAAAAAAATTGACTAATCATTATTGGCTATATAATGACACTTCAGATTTGATAAGTAATTCCTAAAAGTATCTAAAGTTTATCAAGCTCTCTCGTTCATTCCTAGACTTTTTTACTTTTCCCTGTTGTCAGTGTTAAACCCTAAGAATTATTCTTTCTTTGCATTCTACTCTGACATTGTTAGACTGAATGCTGTTGTCCATATAAATTCTTGTCTGCAATCACTAGTCAAATCCTATGAAGTTCTTTGTTGCATTTCTGGTAGACTGGTACTGATTGCCTTCTCTCACAGCTCTAGAAGCCTACTTCCATTTACTAGGTGATCATAAAACCCTTTTCTTAATCAGTGGAATCTCTGTTTCCTTTGAGCTGTTATCCTCCCAATTAAACACTCCATCATCCTCAACTTTCTAATTAGTTCCCAAGTGCAGGTAAACACGCCAAGATTTCTTTACTTGTGACCCTGATTTTTATGACAGTCTAAACTTCCTGCTATTTTTTATGTTGAATGTATTGGTAGCAAAATGGCATTGACAAATATAGTGAATATTTCTAGAATTCTACTAGCAGAAATGACTGGAGATACTTTTCACAGCTTTTAACTCAAGGATTGAGGCTGAAAAGGATTATCTATTCCTGCTTCATTTTATCAACAGTTAATTACTATTATCTGTTATGCCTGTTTGATTAAGGAGAGGTTTGGCTGGATATGGTTATTAAACTGTTGCCCTTGGCTTTATCTTCTGTCATCTCTATCTCTCCTGTCTCTCCCATAATATGTACTGCTAGATTGTTCTGTCACGCAATTTTCATCCACTCTAAATCCATTTTTTTGTCTTATCTCAAACAGATGGCATATTTGGCGCAATGATGAAGGTGAATTCCATTATTTTTCAACTTCGAGCTCCATTTTTAGTCTTAATAGGGTAACATCATGTCTGAACTGTGGTTATTTACTTATTTTCGTGGTGAAAGGTGAACTTGGTGAATGATGGGCCTGTTACGATGCAACTTGACTCATCACAGCAGTCAAAGTGAGTGGCTGAGTGCACCAGGATGTCGCAATGCCATTTAACTTAACAAGATATTCTACAATTATTCCATTGTATCATGAAACATTTTTAGTCTCATTAGGCAAAATTTCTTGTACTCACCTGAGAAGGGCTGAAGTGAAAGAACAACAGAGGAAAATATTGATGTCCAATGTTCTAAATATTTTTATTCATTTTTGTATTAAAAATGCCACTAAACTTTCATTTGCTCACCCATTTTCTGCCAATAAGATCCTGACCGTTTGTACGAACTATGAAGTCTGTAACTAGCTCAAGCCAAAATTGTAGAAGGAATTATTTCTTGTATGAGGCAAAATATAAATTCCGTTGCCGGGACTTGAACCCGGGTCTTTCGGGTGAGAGCCGAATATCCTGACCAACTAGACTACAACGGACTTGTTGCTCATTACTGACAAGAAATATATAATATCAGATTGTACTCAAAAAAAATATATAATATCTAAGATTCATCCACAAATTTTCTCAGTTGTCCCTTTATAACTTCAATTGTTAGTATTATTTATTTGTCAAACAACTATTATTTTTCATATTTTTTTAGTGTTGAATTTAACTTTAATAGAGTTTACAAACATATACATTGTTACGTTTATGCATAATGTGTTAATATTAATTAAAATATCATAAATTTGTGATGAATGTTTGAAATCTTTCAAAGTGAAACCGGCAAAGAATTGAAGCAACTCAAAAGTTGAGGCCTTTCACTCTCTTAGTCTCTTTCAAGAAATTCCATTTGGACAAACAAGATAAGCAGTCATCCAAATCCCAAACAAATTAATTATTGTTACAGTTGTGTCGCCATGGCTTTCATTAGCCTTTGATGATATAATCAATGGAGGGAACCAATGCTTTGAAGAGCTGAGAGTATGTGGCCTGAGTTGGATGCACTGCGTCCCAGAACATATATTTGGATGCATCTGAGCAAACTATGGATTCTGGATTGCACAGAACTGATAATTCAAATAGCCCACTGCCACAACACCCTCTATTCACTTCATTGAATCCTGCAAATCAAAATAAGAAACAACATTATTAGTCATAATGACAATGCAAATCTGTTTTCACTATTCGAGAGTTTGAAGAATTGAACCACAAAATTGTATGTATTATTGAGAGTAATTAAAATTTGGACTGACCAAATTTTCTGGGATTCTGTGTCATGTCTTCCAGAGGGTTGAAGATGTCGATGTAGACCAGTTTGAGGGCACCATTTTGCATGGTTTTCAGTTTGTTCTGGAGCAGTTGGTTGTACTCTCTGGCGGCGGCGGAGTACGTCGGGAGACAATGGCGGTGAAACAGTGGGGTGTCGGAATTCCTGGTGATGGTTGTCGGCAAACACCCGATTGGCGGCAGCCCAACCACTCCGATTCGCTGCGCTCCCTCCTCCATTAAACCCTAAACATCATTTCTTTTCTCAGTGGTGCACTTAAATCCAAGGAATTAATGTAGTCTTAGACATAAAAGGAAGAGCTTGCATCTCCGATCAAAGGTTCTAGCTATGCGTGCCAACTTAGCATGTCCCACATCGTAAATAAAATGTCAGTATACTTAAATACACTTCTCTGTCCATTACGCCAAACCAAAGAAAAATAATTGAATTGCATTAAAGTGGGATGGCTCTCACGTCCTACATACCATTTAGGAATTTAACTACTAATGCCTACCAACACATGCAAGAAGAACAAAAACTGTCCGCATGGACAGCTTAACTGATCCACATGGGAGCAAAGATCAGGATTGAGTCACACCAAAGGTAGTGAAAGTGAGGGGCTCCTTGTGCGCGTAGACTGGTCTAGAATCAGAAGACGGGTTTATAAAATACACACTCTCTAATAGTGACAGTAGAATCAGAAGACGGGTTTATAAAATACACACTCTCTAATAGTGACAGTAGACACTAAAAAATTAAAAATGAAAAACAATTATTTTATTACCAGCACAAACTGTTGCACGAGTTGAATCAAGAATTGTTGGTAGGCCGGAAGCGTGTATTGTTGGCGGCGTAGCGATGGGGTGCCAAAATAGTTGTTCAAATCATTAGTGCCGGCGCTGACAAAGAAGGCGGCATTTCTTACAACCCATTTTGTCTTCTCCTTTCCGATGAGATTTTCTAGTCTCTTCTTGTACTCTCTGAAATATTGAAGCTGCCTTTCTACAGTAATCACACCTCCCTGCAAGTTAAAACAATCACCATTTAACATCAACCATATCCCACATTGTTTACCATTGCCGGAAAACTAAAACCTACATTTGATTTAGCAGTAAAAGCGTCGTATCCTGTGCCGCCGGAGGCGAATGAGACGCCGGTAATGAGCTCCTCCACGCCGAGGCTTTGGTCTAAGTACGGCGGCACATTCTCTTTCACTCCCATATACGAGGCTGTATAGTATGGTATCAGTCTATCAGACATATAATTAAAAAAAAAAAAAAAAAAAAAAGGTTATAGAACACAAACCGATGAAATCGGTAACGAGGCGGCCATTAGAGAACCTTCCAGTGGGGATGTGGCCGAGAAAGTCCCGTCCATAAGGTGGGAAATTGCACTTAGCGATTGTGAAAATGTAATTGTTGTTGCCGGAGTCGACGGTGGAGTCTCCGAAGATTAAGATCGCCGAGATTGTATTGTTGAACCGCCTTTGCTTCGCCGCCGTCGCACCCGCTCCGGTTAAATGGGAGATGATGATCACACAATAAATGCTCAACAACAAACTTGAAACTACAACCCACCTGTGAAAACTCATCTTTTTCTCCATCCCCCCTCCCCTTTAACTCTACATTCACTGATTCACCAATATATAATAATATATATACATACATATAAACAAAATAAATTCAAGAAATATTTAATGCATGTTAGATGTATAAATAGCATTCATTAACCACACATTATATTAGCACATCACATGGTTTACCACAATACGAAAACATTATATATACTTAATAATCAAAACATAATTTTATATTTTTATTAGTACTAACAGTCAGCATCACATTTCGGTAACAATTGAACTTTACCATAGTTACAAACCTTCCACAACACACACAATCTTACAACCAGAAATACAATATAATGCAAGGCGCGTCAGCAATAATTGACATATAGGACTCTTTAATTTATGAAAAAGTCTGGAGAATTGATTTTCACTTCACATGATAAATGGTCAACCAGGTCATGGTGGGCTCCATTCTCTTAAATGTGATTGTTTTAATTTCATTAATTTGCATTTTGGTACAACTGTACTACTCTTACCATGAATTACCCATCAACAGTCAACAATCTAGATAACCGCAACACCCTATCTAATAAATATAATTTACCTACCAAAATTTATATATTTAGGTTGATTCAAGATTTCAAGTGTATATATATTGCTTATAAAAGTCTAATTTATTTCAATGCCCCGAAATGACTAGTCAAGTAGGTGAGGAAGAGTTATTGTATGCCATTAAATCCAAATTTCAAGTTTGGTCAACCAAAATGATAAAATACATTAATGATATATTGGTAAATGTAAAATTCGAGTACACTAAATATAAATAGTCCAACCAAACAAACAAAAACTTGTATACATCCTCCTATTTTGGGAGAAGAGATTTGATGTTTAATTAGTGAAATTAACATAATATGCTCCCGGCCGGCCTGTTTTTTTTTTTTTTTTTTTTTTTTATGAAATCTTTAACTCTTTAAAAAAGAATTGACCAAGGGGATAAAAGATTGAAATATTTTATGGTACGTGGCTTCAGTGGGGTGGACTGCATCCCAGAATACATATTTGGAGGCATCTGGACACACAACAGATTTGGGATTGCACAAAATAGAAAATTCGAAATACCCGCTCCCGCAACAACCTTGTCCAGCTTCTTCGAAACCTTAATTAGGGGATCAAAACAATGAAAAAATTTATTAGAAATTGATTTGCATTCATTAATGTCACTGAAAATGGTAACTTATTTATTTACCATATTTTGTGGGATTTTTGGCAATGTCTTCCAAAGGGTTGTAGATATCGGCGTAGAGAATTCTGGTGGACGGAGTTTGCATGGCCTTCAATTTGTTTTGGAGCATGGAATTGTACTGTCTTGCAACGGCGGAGTATTTATCGACACAGCGGCGGCTAGAGAGCATGTTGTCGGAAAGTGCTGTGATGGCAATCGGTAAGCACCCAATGGGTGGTAATCCTACCACGGCGATTGTGTGGGCCCCCTCCTTCATTAAACCCTGCACCCAACATCTTTTTAAGCATATAATATAAAGCAAAAATGACACTTTCATTCTCCAACAAATTTACAAATTATTGCTTATATGTGAGAATTGGAATAAATAAATAAATAAAAGAACAAACATCATTTGTAAATATTATAATTTTAATTTCAACAAAATTAAGACTTAAGCATAAATTTAGCACAACATTTGTAGATATTTATAATTATTATTTGTGTTTAAATTTTAACTCTATTACTATAATTCGTTTAAAACTCGTTTGGTTCGCTGGAAAATATTTGAAGGGAAATTGAATTAAAATATCATGAAAAATAAATTTTAGGAAAAATAGATTTCATTGTTAAATTGGTGAAAAAAGAAATTACTGAGAATATGAATTTCATTGTTTGGTTGGGTTTAGAATATTGGTAAGGAATAATGAGTATAAAGACAATTATACCCCTACACAATAATAACAACAACAATAATAATGGTAATTAAGAAAAGTTGGTGAGGTCATAATTGTCCTACTTGTTTTTCGGGGGGACCATGGAAAATATTTTCCTCATTTTTTAGGAAATGTTTTGCATAAACCAAACAAAGAGAAAGTCAGTTTTCCTCAAATTCGAAAACATTTTCTTTGAAAAACATTTTCCAGCGAACCAAATATGTCCTTAAAATTATAATTAAAATATTTGTAAATGGTGTCTGTTAATTTTTTACTTCTGATTCCTACATATAAAAATAATTTGTTAGAGAAAAAAAATACACATTTTGCCTTTATTCTTAAGAGTGTAACAACCCATTTAAAATAGAGTAAAAATAGCCATTTTAGAAATAATTGATGGATTAATGTAGATACATGAATAATTTAGAGAAAAAAGTGTTATAAACATATAATTTAGAGATCGAAAAAAATGTAATTTTTCTTAATATAAATACTATGAACCAAATTAAGAAAGCTAATAAATTCTTTTAACTTGTAAATTTGTAGTTAAAAAGTCAATTGTCTGGCCAAACTTAGCTGATTGACCACAATAGTTTTGAATAGATTATTACCTGCAGAAACTGCTCCGTGAGCTGCAACATGAGGTTGTGGTATTGTGGGACACTATACGTTTGCCGGCGAAATGGGGTTAAATAATAATTGGCGAGCATATCATTTGTGCCCGCACTCAGAAGAAATACTGCGTTTCTTATAAGCATTTCTGTTTTTTCCTTTCCGACAGCCTTTTCAACTCTTCTTCTGTATTCACGAAAATATTCCAGCTGATTTAGTACAGGAATCACCCCTCCCTGCCATACATAAACAAAAACAAAAACAAAAACACCATTTATATTAATTATGACTCAAACTATATATATATGAACTGGACTTTGTGTAACAGTACAGACGTTTATTTGGGCAGTAAAAGGGTCATAGCCGGTGCCGCCGGAGGCGAAAGAGACGCCGCTCATCAGCTCCTCAATGCTAAGACTTGAGTCCAAGTACGGCGGCACGTAGTCTTTGATTCCCGCATATGAAACTGTTCAAACAATAACGTTAATCATTATCACACAAAAATGTGTCTCAATTCGTGAGACAGATCAGATATTTGATAAATGAAGTCAAAGATATGATCCATTAACCAGAAATCCATAAGACAGTGTTGCCCTATATATTATCCTAAAGAAAATGTAAGCGCCGATATATAGGATATGTACTAACCGATAAAATCGGTAACAAGGCGGCCGTTGGTAAACCGTCCGGTGGGAGTGTGGTTGGGATCGAAGTCTCTTCCGTACGGCGGGAAGTCGCAGCGGGAGACGGTGTCGATGAAGTTGTTGTTGCCGGGGTCGACGGTGGAATCTCCGAACACAAAAACGGCCGGCACTGTGTTGTTGAAGGGTCTGTAGTGGTTCACAGCTATAGTGGGAGTAGGAAAGAAGATTATTAAATGTAGTATGAAGAACACAAGTGGAAGACAGGTATAAGGAGAAGCCATTTTTGTTACGTTGAAATGACTGGAGAAGTTGCACACTAATCGTGCCTTATATGCATGATCATGATGATGATAACCCATTCTTAAATTTGACGTGTTTAATTTGCTCATATCTTCGTACTATATATATATATATGCAGAGTGACAATGAAATTACATGGACAGGTTTGGCGGAAGTAATTAGTGGGAAAAAAGAATTGTAAAATATTTTTGGGAAAAGAGAATTGTAAAAATATTTTCATGAGAGTGACATACTAAAGCAACAACATTGTTACACGTACCCAAAATTGATAAGCAATACAAAATATGGTTTCTTATCTAGACACAAAGATATATATATATATATATATATATATATATATATATATATATATATATACACACACACATAAATAGTAAGCATTTTTTTCTTTAATTCTATAAGTAGTATGACAACATAATTATAATTATTTGATAAATAAACTGAAAATAATTACAATATTTAAGATATTACTAATACAAAATGAATTCGATTACAACAACTTAAGCTACTTAACCCTAATTAATAAAAATTAAACTTTTTAATATATAAAAATTCATCAAATTAAAAAGGAAAATACTACATGGACTCTCATTTCTTACTTCCAATTTTAGCCCCTCAAAAAAAAATTATGTAAACATTTTTGTCTGAGATGCACATGATGAAAATATAATATCCTTGTTTATTAAGTAAGAAAGTAAAATTTGAAAGTATACATGCAGTAGAAAAATAGTATTGCATAGAGTAATAATTCCCTACACGATTGAAACACGTGATGTAATTGCGTGGCACGTCCTTTGCCAGACAAACTAAATTATTTACTACGTGACAACGATCGAAGTATAAATTCCCAACTAACACTTGAATATTATTTTATTTATTTTATTTTTTGAAAATACACTTGAATTTTATTTAAATTCTACTAAATGTTGTTGTACCGCTGCGACAGAGACATATGAGTGAAATAATTAATATTGTTTATTTGCTTGTTTGGATATTTCAGTTGGTTACATGAGTGAAGATTGAAAAAAAAAATTACGAATCGAGTTTTATCAGCACAATGTGACTACATTTTTTTAGATACTCTGTCGGACCGGGATGGGAGATTCAATCGTTTAGAAAGAAATCAATTCTGGTAGAGTAAGAGTACGTTAAACATAGCGAGTCACCCAAATTAAATATGAATTAATTTTATAATATTAAAAATCCTATATGTTGTATAAAAAAAAAAACATACATTAAGAGACATTTTGGAATATAATCATTCTTTCAATTCTTTAAAAGTTCGGATGTTAAGATCAAACCCGTACGTTAAACATAGCGACTAGCGAGTCATCCAAATTAAATATGAATTAATTTTATAATATTAAAAATCATGTATGTTGTATCAAAAAATACATACATTAAGAGACATTTTGGAATATAATAATTCTTTCAATTCTTTAAAAGTTCGGATGTTGAGATCAAACCCCTCAAACTCCGAATGAAGCTCACTAGAAGTAATGGTAGATGGGTTTAAATATTTATAATGTTTTTCTTTTTGTTATTTGTTGTAAAATACTCAGACATTTTTGGTTAGTTGTTGCAGTGAAACAAGGAGACATATTCATGGATTGTATTGAAAGTATTTAGGTCGTTTGTTTTCAAAAAAAATGTTTTGATTTAAAAAATTGAAATTTATTATCCGTCATAAAATATGGCTGACCAACTGAACAATGGTACATGGTACACTGATACGTTTGAGATTTATGAATTGGTAGAAAGGTTTTCAACATGCATAAATTTGATTATTTTTTCTTCGTGAAATTGATACCCATATGGCCATATTTAACGAACTAGATTCTCAAGTAGTATGTACATGTGTGAACATTATCATTTAGTTATGGACAATCTCAAAGTGTAACACAAAAGTATTAAAATTATATTTTACACGTATGAAACACATTCTATTTTTTCTTTCATGAGTACTACTCAGACTCTATTTGCCTCCACTAAGGCTTGAACCCACTCCTATCATCCATGTGAGAGTGTAAACCGAGACCCTGGGTGCCACTAGACCACATTCTATTATTTATATCCAAATATAGATCAATGTACTTTTAGAGTCTATTTAGAAATTCAAAAAAAATGAAGTCATTTTTTTTATGTTGTAGTGCTTGGCTATCAACGGAAAATGAAGTAAATGAGAAATGGTTAAACTTGTGTAAGATCGTCTCACAGATCCTTGTAAGTGAAATGGGTCGGGTCGGATCATATTAATATGCAACTGAAATACTAAATCAAGAATAAAATATTTAATTTAATTTGTTATTTATAAGGAAAAACATAATACTTTTGATGACAATACTTTTATATTTTGTTGTAAAAAGTATTTTTTTCATCAAAAGTATTATATTTTTCTTTAAGTAATGTTGCACTTGCAAAGACAAATGTAATATTTTTTTATGAAAAATGTAATACTTTTACATTCAATGTAAAAGTATTACATTTTCCGATATAAGTAATAAACATTTTATTCCTAATTTAGTATTACGTTTGCTAGTATAAGTATTACATTTTATCTTGACACGATCCATCTCACAGAAAAAAATTCATGAGATGGTCTCACACAAATTTTTGACAGAAAATGTCTTCCCAAATTTTTATATGGAAGATGCTTTTCAAATTTATATCTCACTCTTGATTATCTCTCTCCCCCTCCCTGAGTAGTTTCAAATGAATAAGTCAACTCACCATCTATATGGTTATTATTTTTACCAAACTGGGCTTCTTCGACAAATAAAATATGAATATCGTCAAACTGTGTCAAAAATTAAAAATAAAAAATAAAAATTAGTCCAATCCAGCCCATTACTCAAAAGATTAAAATATATCTAAGGTTTTTTGTGTTCTCTGTTTCTTGGCAAATTATACCATGCACCACGGTGCACATAGCAATGTGCACCACGTACCTAAACGACGTCGTTTTGAGCATTGTAAACTAATTGTCCGCTTTTTTGGAAATCACATTTCCCGTTTCAACCAGTCTCTGTATTTATGTTAATATTCTGTGTATTGCAGGCAATCATTCTGTGTATTTTAGACAACCGTTCTGTGTATTCTAGACAACTGTCATGTGTATTCATGTTAGTAACACATGTTGTGATGTGTTTGTGCATTCGTATGTTTAGGAGAATGAGTTCTGTGTATTTTGTGTCAATATTCTGTGTATTTATGTTATTAACACATGTTGTGATGTGTTTGTGCATTCGAATGTTAGGAGGATGAGTTCTGTGTATTTTGTGTCAATATTCTGTGTATTCTGGACAAACATTCTGTGTATTCTAGGCAAACGTTCTGTGTATTCTATATAATGATTATGTGTATTATAGACAATGAATTCCCTGGAGTCATTCGCGTCCGCGTCCGTGTCCACTAACATCTGTGTATTTTGTGTCAATATTCTGTGTATTCTGGGCAAACATTATGTGTATTCTAGGCAAACGTTCTGTGTATTCTAGATAATAATTATGTGTATTATAGATAATGAATTCCCTGAAGTCATTCGCGTCTGCGTCCACTAACACCGAAACGACGTCGTTTTACGTACGTGGTGCACCGTGGTGTAGGGTATAACGATTGCTGTTTCTTTAGTTTAGACATATTGTATCTATTATATTAATGACAAATTAAAATATAGATTGTGCTAAACAATAAAAATATTGACCCATCTAACAACCCAATTTTTTTTTTTAAAGAAAGTAATTTTCTTTACTTCCTTTAGTTAAAAGTTATTATATTTATCAATGCCTAAATATGAGTCGGTTCAAGCTAAGCCAAATAATAAAAAATATTCACCTTTCCTGACCGACATAAAAAAAATAAAATAAAAAAGAATTAATTTTCCCATTAATTTTTTAGTTTAGAAATATTATATTTATAAATTCATGTATTTATTTTTAGAGAAAATTCAAATTAAGTCACCAACTATTATGATAGCATTTATATCGTGGACCAGCACGGTGGATACTGGTCCGATATATAGAATTTGACTTCATAAAGTATATAATTCATGTTCATAATGCATAGGACTATATACATTATAAAGTCAAATTCTGTGTATTGGATCAGAGTCCATATGTGTATTATAAACATGAATTATGTGCATTATAAACATGAATTCTGTACATTATGAAGTCAAATTTTGTGTATTGGACCATGATACATATTGCACTGTGAAGTGTGGACTCTGGTCCACGATATAATTTACCTTATAAAACTAAATAATTGATTTCTATATAAAACATGTGACGAAATTATAGTCTTACCATCTAAATTCGGCAATTTATATTGTGGACCAGGGTCCACGTAGCAATGTGGACCCTGGATTAAAAGGACGCCATTTGATATTTAAGTGTTAACAAATTCTATAGTTTTTTGTTTCTCATGTTTCAACACAATTTTTAATTTATTTTTGGTACAAAATCAATACTCTCAAGGTACAAAATTTTTTATTCTCAAATATGATTTATGTAGATAATTTATGTCCTATAGGCACATAATTAATTTTATAATACAAGACATAAATTTGTAAAACAAGGCACACAATATGTTGTGTGTTACACAACTACTAATCTATTTCAAGTAAAGAATCCATACGCTTAAGATACAGAATTGCATATCATGAGACACAAAAATGCATAACACAATACACAAAAACGCATGTTATATTTACTTTATTTCAGGTACGTAATCCATCTCCTTAAGGTACATAATTGCATAACATAATACACAGAAACATATAACACAAGACACATACACATGCTTTACAATTTTTTTTTGGAAAAAGTGTCAAGTAGACCATTGAACTTGACGTTTTTGTGCAATTGGACCATCGAACTTAAAAAGTGTGCAATTCAACCATCAAACAAGCAAAATTTGTGCAATTGGACCATTTTTACAAAAAATTTTGATTCAATTTGAGTTAAAAACATTTCAATATTGACTCCCAACTAATATAGTAGAAGAAAATGCCACTCTTAATACATATATGTTAGTAAAAAATTGGATTTTACCAGAAAATTTTTGTAAAAATGGTCCAATTGCACAAATTTTGCTTGTTTGAGGGTTGAATTGCACACTTTTTAAGTTCAATGGCCCAATTGCACAAAAGCGATAAGTTCAGTGGCCTATTTGACACTTTTTCCTTTTTCTTTTTTTTTTTTAAAAAAACATCATATATGTGAACTAAACAACAAACGATCCGTCAAAATTAAAATTTAAAATGACGTCGTATAGGACCAGGGTCAACAGTATAACGATCATCTAAATTCAAGATACTTTAAAATTGTTGAAATCAAACTCTTAATTAATAGTTACTACTACACTAAAACTTATATTGTTTAAGAAATTGGTGAGTTAATTTTGATTAGTTTAGGAATTAATTTTAGTTTATCTGAACATTAACTTTGTAATATCATATTTATTTTGATTAATTTGTCATCTTTAATTTGTGAATTACGGTAATTGAACAATTGAGAATACTTTTTTGAATAAAAATTTCCTTCTCGAACCAACTCAGTAATGCTTCATTGAAATTTGAAAGCAACCAAGCTAGCTGACCAATTAATGGTGTAGATGTGTTAGGTGCAACTGTGGAAGGAAATAAATGATTAAAGCTAATAATCACGGAGTTCTACTATATGTACTTCATATTTTTACGCTTTACTTTTATTTATTGATGTGACAACGTATGATTAGTAATTTTCATCTTGTGAGTCTCAAGACATGTTAATATCAAAATTTTGTAAGAGAAAATAAAAGTAAGATATAGAATTTGAGAGTATAAATAGTATTTTTTTTGAAGCGCTGTTTATGTTGAGATCCCCCACCATTAATTGCCCAATACGGCAATAAGTAGTGCTATTTATAGGTTTATTAAAAAAGATTGGGTCCTAAATTTGATAGTGATGAGAACTGTACTATTTATATAAATAAAAAAAAATGTAGAAAGAAGGCCAAATTGAGCTCTTGTATGTTTTTTCTTTTTATCTGACTACGAGTTACCTTAATAAGTCAATTAACAACCACACATCAAGACTAATCTTGTTTGTGTCAGGTATGACCTCAAAAATAATAAGACACTTCCCTCATGAGTTTTAAGATAGCTACATTCTCAAGACTCGAATTTGAAACATCTAATTTAGGCCAAAGCTTTGTTTGGATAAAGACTTTCGTTCTGTTGTTCTTGAGAGTGATTCGTTGTCAGCTATTAATATAATAGAATGAAATATGTGTGTGAGAGAAATATTAGGTTGAGATCTTCACTTTCACTTGCTCATAGCTATTAAAGATATTTTAAAATTGAATTATATTGAACATATTTTATTAGATGCATACATTAGAAGTTAATTTATACACGGAACAGATAACAACAATGAACATTTTAATTCAAGACTTACAAAATTTTAAAAGACTACTAGAGGGTTTAACCTTACCACTTTTATAGACGTGGCTGACTAGCTATGCCCATAGATTTCTGTAGCCTTTGCTAGTACATTCCCGAATTTTTTGGAGCTCATATATAACTCGTGGCCAACAAGATACAGCAGAAGTTTGTTCTACTAAAAGACTATACATTAACTCACTGATCATTGAATGAACGAATCAGATCAGTGGGATAAGAGTGGTGTAGTTATTATAAATTAATTGTGTGGAGACATGTTTTCTGTTTGTGTTGTTAGAAGTTAGGCATCGGCATGTGCTAATAATTTGTTGTGGGACACAAAATTACCAAACTAACTAAATAAGCCAACCCAAGCGGGTGTTATGAACTGATGATTTTCCACATCTCTTTCAATATTTAAGTATTTAAATATGTGGTGTTTAATGTACGTATGCTATCACTATTCTAGAGCCATGTGGATAGTGACTGATAACGCTATTTTCGCTCTTATAATCACAATTCACAAAAAAAATGATGACACGAATGCCCTTGACAACTTGCCCATCCATATTTTGATAATATTTAAATTTCACATAAAGGGCAAGTCCTGACCCATCCCCAACCATCATCACTAATTGCCGCAGCTCATTAAAAATTTAAAACTCATATGGAAGGGTTTTTTTTTGTTTTTTTTTTTCCCACAAGTCACGAGGAAAAATTATTAATGTTGTGACAAAGTTAATTGTTGGGTGAGAGGTCGTTGAATGGTCAAATTCATCAATTGATGGTTAGGGTTATTTTTCAGCATAAGTCGGTGAAAGGCCAAGTCCAACATACTATTTCTGAAGAATATGATGTTGGTATATAAATAAATAAAGTTACGCCTTGAGTGTGAACTATAATTTTTAACGTAATGATAAGCGTTTGATCCCAAAAGGCCGGAGATTGTTAACACAAGGGTCTAAATTCGACTATGTATATTTCTTCCTAATTAAAGCTAAACCGAGGCTGGGCCAAGTGCCCGACCCTTCCCTCCTCTTTTTTTTTTTTTTTTGCAATATTATTTTTATATATGTGTATTTTGTTGCTATTATATGTATTAATATCTGTAAATAAATAACCTCTTACCTTGGCCAAAATTTTTTGGAATGTCCACGAGGTGTCCTGAGCAGGCCCTTCTAACAGGAGGCACCTTTAAGCCCGTACCATACTCAGACTAATCGCCGCTCGCACTGGGCCGGCCCAATTAAGGGGCAAAGTGCGGGCCATATTGGTTTTTCCATACAAGGGGGGATCGAACTCCACCTTGGCCAAAATTTTGTAAAATATTATTAATTACAACTAATTAAGCAAAACCTAATTAAATCAAATAAATAAAATCTTCAATATATTAGTATTATTAATTTATTTAATTATTACTTCTTATCGCAAAACATTTACTGGTGGAATAGATCAAATGTCGTAATTACAATACATTACCTTGGTCCCATAATGAAAATTTTTAACTCCACCACTATAAGCTAATATGTTGGTCTCGTTATAGACTTATAGTGTTCAACCTAACTCAATAAGTCATAAATAATAATGTAAGGAGAAATCACCATTTTAATTCATCAATTGTTTCTTAACTGTTAATGTAATCTATAGTTTTCAACTAATTTAATCATCAAATTGTTTAAAAGTTCGTCAATTAAATCTTTTTAGGGACCAAATTGACGAAATTTTAAAAATATGTGATAGTTTAAATGTCCGGTTATATGAAATATGGGCCAGATCGTATTCCGCTTGTTATAACATAATCTGCTTTGTTATTAGTTTGAGTGATGAGCTTGGTAGTCGATGTGAGGTCAGAGAGTCTCGAGCTAATGAGTGGTAGGTGAGATAGTCCCAAATAATGAGCAGGTGTACAGAACGCATGGAGAGGTATATTCGGAGAGTATTCCCTATTAATATATAAATCATCATTTTGATCCCTGCAAAGGTTTAAATGTTTAATTGATGAAATTTTAAACAATTCTAGAATTAAATTGGCTAAAATTAAAAATTAGGGGCTACATTAAATAGTTGAAAAATTATTGAGGGGTGAAAATGGAATAGCATATCCTAATTGCCGGAATGGCATAAACTCAGGTATTGCTTCCTACTTAGGACACTTGAACGTCAAGAAGTGGATCGAAGTATTATTATACGTTGAAGCGTACGTGTGGCTTGCAAATCCGCAGCACCATCTTTAACAGTCAAACTATTCAATCAAACCCACAAAACCCGCAACACCTTTACGTATTTTTACATTTACGACATTATGTTTTGGCTTTTCAACTGCAAAATCTAAAATCCGATGAACCTACCTCGATCTCTCTCTCGCTTTTTTTTTTTTTTTTAGTCAACCAAACTTTTAGAAAAATAAGAAAATGTTTACAAAATTCTGATAGAAAAAATAATAATTTCTGATAAATATAAATAAAATGTGGACAAATAAACATGATATATTTTTTTCTTTTTGTAATTATTGACCGAGAGGATATGAATGTGAAATCAAAAATATTTTACTTGTCCGGAAAAGAACAACAAAATGGATGGAACATGATAATTATTATTATACTCAAAAGTCATGAATTAGACTTCATCCTCTTGGTCGAACCTAACCTGGTATTTAAGGTCTTTTTTGTATGACTTGCAGATCAGACTATAACACATGAGTTAAGTTTATTGTTTCGGATGTCATTTTAATAAGACTTGATTTTTATTTTTTATTTGGTTTGCAAATTTAGGGTATTTGGCTAACTTTAATCTTGACTTTATATTATAAAAATATTTGTGTTAATATTTAAAATTTTGGGAAAGCCTATCTCTGCCGATTGGTAACAATATAATGTTGTCCACTCAAGCACAATGATATTTCTATAATATTGAAATAGTCTTACTAGTACATGATCGTACCAAGTATGATCATGAAGTGTATATAGACATATAGTATTATTTAAAACATTTTTACTTTTTTAATGATATTGCGATTGTACATGGTATAATTTGAAATCATTCCACTGGTATTATTTAAAAATAATTTTAATAGTACCAAATACAATGGATAGGATTTGTGTGTGAAATAAAAAACTAATTCCTTGCAACAACAATTCTCTGATGCATCAGGTATATCTTTTCTTGTTACCTAGGGCCATTCATCATTAAGTACAGAGAGGATCTTCAAATATAAAATGCATTAAGTTATTAATCCTAGCTTCTTAGTAAGCAATGCATGTATAAATCCGCGTATTTTCTTGAAATTTGCAAGCTAAACACCTTTCTTAATGCCTTGGTTTTAGTTTCATCCTTTGAATTTAGCTTAGTCATAATTTTCAACACAAAGTTTCCTATTGGCATCCAATCACAAATCAGGATAAAGCAATAATCAAACCTATATTATAATATTGCAGATCATGTGTGTATATATACGGTATATGTATTATATTACGATATATAACCTTCAAATATTATATTTTTCTTTTCTGTGCACGAGTGTTGATTTGAGAAGATGGGCAGTGTTGAGAGAGAACAAGAATCAGCATCATCGGACGCAATCCTAGAGAATGTCTGGGCAAACTTCATAGCCAAGAATGAATCAAAAGGATCCCAAGAAGAGTATGAAAGTTGGGATGAAATTCTACACAGGCTTCCAAGTCTTGAAGAAGAGCTGCAAGCTTCCATTAATGGTGGTCCAAAGAGTTCATCGGAAATGGTCAAGGTGGAGAGGAGGAAGCACTACAGAGGCGTGAGGAGGCGGCCGTGGGGGAAATACGCGGCGGAGATAAGAGATTCATCGAGAAAAGGAGCTAGGGTTTGGCTTGGGACATTTGACACGGCAGAAGAAGCTGCCATGGCTTATGACAAGGCTGCTTTGAGGATTAGAGGCCATAAAGCTTACTTGAACTTCCCACTTCAAAATACGGTTGCTGATGCCCGTGGGATTTGTTGCAACCCAAATCATGAATTATCAGGTAATTGCAGGTTTATTGGTTCTTGTTTTGGAAATGGCGGGATTGCTTGCGATTCAAGGAAAAGGGTTGGCAGGGAATGGGATATATTTGATGATTCTCCATGCATGATTACACAACCTGCGCAGAAGATCAAGATGCAGCCCCAAACATGCTTGGAAGAAACTCTTGAGACTAGTTTCTCGGATGTAGTCGAGTTTCAAGACCTTGGAAGTGATTATCTAGAATATTTATTGTTAACTTCTGGTTAGAGTCCTTACCCACAATCTGACACCTAAAAAGTTACAGGTTTAGGTATTCTTGCCATTAGTATTATTAATTGTATATACTTTCACAAATTAGTGTGTTTGTGCCTACCAACGACGACCAAAGAATATGTTATTAAAGTTATCAATGAATTGTTTCATTAAACTTTTCAAAATCTGTTTTTGGAAAGAAGAAAAGTAAGAAACCAATGCGAAATTCAAAATGTTCATCCGAGAAACAACAAGACAATTCAACCAATTCCCATCCAATAGAGAAATGGAAGAAAAGTAAATGAGAAACATGGAAAGCTATAGATTTACACGATATGCAAATTAAATTAAATTGGTTTTAGATTCCTAAACATTTCATTTATGTAAACTCTGTTCTCCGGCGGCCACTTGTCGGAAAATCCAGGAGAATTCTTGATTTATTTGGATTCACCGCCACTAGAAGCTTCGTTGCTGCAACTACTGTTTGATGGATAGTGCACTCTAAGCACAGAAGACGGCGGGGCTTCAACCAAGTGGGCAGGGAAGTTAAGCAGTGCCCTTGCCCCACGCATTTGAAAAGCCGCTCGGTCATAAGCCAAGGCGGCTTCTTCCGCCGTGTCAAACGTGCCCAGCCACACCCGAGCGCCCTGCCGGGCCGAGTCACGAATCTCCGCCGCAAATTTCCCCCACGGCCGCCGCCGCACGCCCCTGTAATGCTTCTTGGCTATCGACTGCGTGGGGCGGAGGAGGATACTCTGCTGTGTAACTCCTCTGTTTCTGGGCTGCAAAAACGGGCTGGAGTTTAGTGTGTTGGCTTCATTCAAGATTTGGTACAAAACCACCTCTTGTGAGTCGTTTTCGTTCAAGGGTAGCTCGTTCTGGGTACCAGGAATCATGTCTGATCTTATCGTAAAAGTTAAGGTTGTGGAGTTTGTGGTTTTTGGTTGGGATGGCCTTGTTTAAATTGGGACAACTTAATATTTTTGTGTACGAGGAAACTAGGAGGAAGCTGCATAGAGTCAAAAACGTGATTGTTGTTGAATGATATTATTGGACATTAGTGTTTTAACAAGGATTATTTAATGACCTCAGGTATTTGACCATGCAAGAAATCCTGAGAAATTAATTGATATAGACGCCATCATCTGATCTCCTGCATTGAATTCTAGAAGCACACAACGTCACTGGGTTCGTAACACACTAAAAAAGTATATACAATTTTGCCTTTGACTTTTCCAGGTTCATGGAACTAATAACTCACAAGAACACCATTGTTAGAGCAACCTCAACTAGTCAACTATGTTAATTTTTTGTGATTTTTGCAATGCCATGTAAAAAAGAGAGAGAAAAGAGAAGTGGAAAAAAAAATTTGATAAAAAGAGTACAATTACACATCGAGTTGGCACAATAGTACACCACACGCACAAGCAGTGCAGCGTCATCATCTAATTTTCCTAATTAATGAGTCCCACGAAAAATTATTATTTGCAAGAAAAAAATTATCAAAACACTCCACCCCCTTTAGTCCAAAAATCCACACAGTTATAGATGCTTTTACAAGATTAGGATAAGGTGTTTTCATTTGAATTCAACTTAGGTGTCCGTATGTTTTTCTTAATCTAAGGTGGTCAATTAATAATTGGTTTACGTTCTTGTGGTTGAACTTAATATGCATTGATAATTACATTTGTTGAACAAGTCAGGAAAATGGGATTTTGCACTTAATTAAACATACAAGTTGAGTTTGCTTAATTACAACAGTGGGATTAATAGTTCATTCATATATAGTCCGCCAGCCAGATGTTCATGGTTCAAGAACTGCAGCTAAAACTAAGGTAGAGAAGCCAGCAGGTTCAATCTATTCAAGGAGAACTAAAGAAGAAACTATGTTCTTCATTCTAAACCCAAATAGCAACAAACATGCGTATAAAAAAATTAAAGGATCCGAGAAGGTGTTCTAAGAAAACAATAATAAGGCTATAGTTTATTTAATTTGCACAACGAGAATCTTCATAAAAGTTGACTAAAAAATATTAGCCATCTCCATCATGAGTCAAAAGTACGTATAGATAAGCACCAAACCAAACCAAACCCCGCACTGGGTAAATTCTAGAAAATTTGCAGCTACACTCTGTTGACCAGACAACAATTAACACATATGTAGTACAAAGGAATCAAAATATTCCTAGAGCAATCCTGCTTTGTCTTCAGCCTTGATAGCTTGATTGAATATCCTTTCGTAACAAGGAGCAAATAGCCCTGAATGGAGTGACCGAGAAGGTGAAGCACAAAACTCTGAATAGGTGGAGCATGATTCTTGTATCAAAAGCTCGCAAGTTTGATTTATTATTTCTTGTATTGTTTGGTAACTATTACACCAAAAAACATATTGAAACAATAAGTAAGGAAGTAAATAAATAAATAAATAATTTTATAAGTAGTGATGTCATATAAATCCTACTAGGCTGGCCCAACCCAAACACACATGGGCTCAGAACTATGGTGGGCCATGCCAATCTAGATCAGATTGGAATGTGGGTTGGCATGACCCAACCCACATTTTACACTACTAGTCTAAGGCTCGACACAAGTAAAAAAAAAAAAACAAATAAGTAAATAGTAAATACATTGTCATTCCTATAAATAAAAGTTTATTTAATAATAAATAGTTAAATAATGTTGAATTGTATTAAAAAAAAAATTAAAACGTTGTTAGATTATTTCATGTTCGAAATATGCATATCATATTCATACATAATTGGAAAAATAACTTTAAAAAAGTGCAAATATAATGCGAGTATAAGTAGCCTCAAGAAATTAACAAAGGGAGAAATGTTAAATAAACTATTAAACTTATGCCATTTAAAAAGTGTTCAATCAAACCATCAAACAAATAAAATATGTATAGTTGAGATTTTTTGTTTAAAAAAAAAATTCATTTATTGTAATTTGAGTTGAAAGATATTTACTTTTTTCTCACAACTAATATGCCATATGATACGACATTCTTATTAGTACATATTATGTAAGCAATATGATTGTATTCTATCTAGAAAATTTTTTCATTGCACATCATTTGCATGTTTAGATCAATATATGTTCAATTGCACATTTTTTAAGTCTATTAACTCAAGTACATATGAACAGATACTACATTGTAACCGAGTCAATAGAACTCAAAAAAAAAAAAAAAAAAAAACTCAATTACACAAAAGATATAAGTTCAATTGTCTATTTGACACTTTTTTCATTAAAATGCTAGTAGTAAGAAGATTGAGGTTATAAATGTCTACCTCGAGCATCGTCTGGTTTAGAGTTCCTCGGATGTTGTTGACAAAATGCTGCAGGATCACCATCTCTCTTAACCGGAAGGTTGACAGAACTTGTAAACTGTGTTCTAAGATTATCTTGATCTCCTCTAAAATTAAAATGAGAAAGACTATTAAAACTTTTCCAACCCTATCTTTACCTTTAATCGGAAGACTGGGAGAAGTTGAAAAAATTGTTCCACAATTCTCTTCTCCTCTAACATTAGAACCAGAAAGACGGACGGTTAAAGCTTGTTCCAACCCTATCTTTTCCACTAATTTGAAGACTGGGAGAAGTTGAAAAAACTGTTCCTCTAACATTGTTAGAACGAGAAAGACGGTTAAAACTTGTTCCAACCCTATCTTCTCTTCTATCGAAAGACTGGGAGAAGTCGAAAAAGTTGTCCAGATGCTTTTACAAGATTAGGATAAGGTGTTTTCATTTGAATTCAACTTAGGTGTCCGTATGTTTTTCTTAATCTAAGGTGGTCAATTAATAATTGGTTTACGTTCTTGTGGTTGAACTTAATATGCATTGATAATTACATTTGTTGAACAAGTCAGGAAAATGGGATTTTGCACTTAATTAAACATACAAGTTGAGTTTGCTTAATTACAACAGTGGGATTAATAGTTCATTCATATATAGTCCGCCAGCCAGATGTTCATGGTTCAAGAACTGCAGCTAAAACTAAGGTAGAGAAGCCAGCAGGTTCAATCTATTCAAGGAGAACTAAAGAAGAAACTATGTTCTTCATTCTAAACCCAAATAGCAACAAACATGCGTATAAAAAAATTAAAGGATCCGAGAAGGTGTTCTAAGAAAACAATAATAAGGCTATAGTTTATTTAATTTGCACAACGAGAATCTTCATAAAAGTTGACTAAAAAATATTAGCCATCTCCATCATGAGTCAAAAGTACGTATAGATAAGCACCAAACCAAACCAAACCCCGCACTGGGTAAATTCTAGAAAATTTGCAGCTACACTCTGTTGACCAGACAACAATTAACACATATGTAGTACAAAGGAATCAAAATATTCCTAGAGCAATCCTGCTTTGTCTTCAGCCTTGATAGCTTGATTGAATATCCTTTCGTAACAAGGAGCAAATAGCCCTGAATGGAGTGACCGAGAAGGTGAAGCACAAAACTCTGAATAGGTGGAGCATGATTCTTGTATCAAAAGCTCGCAAGTTTGATTTATTATTTCTTGTATTGTTTGGTAACTATTACACCAAAAAACATATTGAAACAATAAGTAAGGAAGTAAATAAATAAATAAATAATTTTATAAGTAGTGATGTCATATAAATCCTACTAGGCTGGCCCAACCCAAACACACATGGGCTCAGAACTATGGTGGGCCATGCCAATCTAGATCAGATTGGAATGTGGGTTGGCATGACCCAACCCACATTTTACACTACTAGTCTAAGGCTCGACACAAGTAAAAAAAAAAAAACAAATAAGTAAATAGTAAATACATTGTCATTCCTATAAATAAAAGTTTATTTAATAATAAATAGTTAAATAATGTTGAATTGTATTAAAAAAAAAATTAAAACGTTGTTAGATTATTTCATGTTCGAAATATGCATATCATATTCATACATAATTGGAAAAATAACTTTAAAAAAGTGCAAATATAATGCGAGTATAAGTAGCCTCAAGAAATTAACAAAGGGAGAAATGTTAAATAAACTATTAAACTTATGCCATTTAAAAAGTGTTCAATCAAACCATCAAACAAATAAAATATGTATAGTTGAGATTTTTTGTTTAAAAAAAAAATTCATTTATTGTAATTTGAGTTGAAAGATATTTACTTTTTTCTCACAACTAATATGCCATATGATACGACATTCTTATTAGTACATATTATGTAAGCAATATGATTGTATTCTATCTAGAAAATTTTTTCATTGCACATCATTTGCATGTTTAGATCAATATATGTTCAATTGCACATTTTTTAAGTCTATTAACTCAAGTACATATGAACAGATACTACATTGTAACCGAGTCAATAGAACTCAAAAAAAAAAAAAAAAAAAAACTCAATTACACAAAAGATATAAGTTCAATTGTCTATTTGACACTTTTTTCATTAAAATGCTAGTAGTAAGAAGATTGAGGTTATAAATGTCTACCTCGAGCATCGTCTGGTTTAGAGTTCCTCGGATGTTGTTGACAAAATGCTGCAGGATCACCATCTCTCTTAACCGGAAGGTTGACAGAACTTGTAAACTGTGTTCTAAGATTATCTTGATCTCCTCTAAAATTAAAATGAGAAAGACTATTAAAACTTGTTCCAACCCTATCTTTACCTTTAATCGGAAGACTGGGAGAAGTTGAAAAAATTGTTCCACAATTCTCTTCTCCTCTAACATTAGAACCAGAAAGACGACGGTTAAAGCTTGTTCCAACCCTATCTTTTCCACTAATTTGAAGACTGGGAGAAGTTGAAAAAACTGTTCCTCTAACATTGTTAGAACGAGAAAGACGGTTAAAACTTGTTCCAACCCTATCTTCTCTTCTAATCGAAAGACTGGGAGAAGTCGAAAAAGTTGTTCCACCATCCTCTTTAACATTAGAATAAGAAAGACTATTAAAACTTGTTCCAATGTTATCTTCTCCTCTAATGGGAGGACTTGAAAAAATTGTTCCAACAAAGTCATCGTCTCTAATAAACGGAAGATCGGGAGGAACAGAATACATAGTTCCGACATATCCGTCTCCTCTGATCAGACCAGGAATGGGCGGATTAATCGGAGGTTGTTGTTGAGGTAATTGCAGACAGCTGGCCACGATTTCTTGAGGTTTATAAGGCGTAACAGAATCAGACCATCGTTGTCCGAAATTAGCAGGATAAGTGTTTGAAAAACCGCCATTACTAATCACCAAGCTTTCTTTAACCTCCTGTGGGAGAATATTATTACTATTATCATCCATGGCTGCACGTTGGTATTGGAACAGTGAGGCCTTCAAGGCGTTAAGCTCTTGTTCTAAGCGGTTGAATTTCCCGAGAGGTCCGTGGACGGGATCCTCCGTCCAACTGTGGGCCTCCCAGAGGAGAGAGGCGGCTGCGGCGGCGCGTTCATCATTGCTCAGCTCTCTCAGCATCTTTGTCACATTGGATATGCCGAAAACTCTGTGAACCGCCTGGAACTCTTCCATTCGATCGGAGGGGAAGTGTGGCCAGAGAACGCATTCCTTTGCTTTGCACTGTTTCCTTTGATGCCTGCATGCTGCGCATGCAGGCGAATTCGAATTGCTTGCTTCATTATCGTCCTTATTCTTCTCCATAATTCTTGCTTGGAACAAATCTTTTAGGCCTCGATCGGATCGGAAGAAAAACACAATTTTAGGAATTGTGATTAAACGAATCTACTCTTTTTTACTTTTAGAGAAATTTTCAATAGATCCAAGAAGAAGAAGAAGAAGAAGAAGGAGGAGGAGGAGAAGGATGGGAGGGGGTGTTGAAATCGGAGTAGGAGGCAAGAGATATTAGGGTTTAACTAGGGGTTAACTAATCTAGTATTAGAATGCTTAAAGGAAAAATGTTTAACTTCTTTTTTTCTTTTTTTTTGAAAAAAAAAGTAATTTTAGTTCCTCGATTGTTCATTGCTACCAATTTTAGTCCCTAACATTTACCATGTGCCAATATGTACCCCTAACTCTTCAAAGCATTGTATTTTCAACCCTATCCTAAAGCAACAAAATTATTGAATTCTATTAAAATTTTACTTAGTATATGAATATTTTAAAATCTTATTATCTTTGTTATTTATAATATTGTCAGTTTTGAATTTGTGATATTTCATATGCAAAAAAGAGATTTGACGACATTCTTCGCCAAATTTTTCCTTTTCAATTGTAACACATTGTCCTTATTTTCTCTACATGACCTTGTTAAAATCATGTTTTTTATTTTATAGATAAAATATCAAGACTAAACGAAATTATAATTAAAGAAGAAACATTAAGAAGTACTAAAATACCATGTACTAAGTAAAATTTTAATAGAGTTTAATTGTTTTGTTGATTCAGAGTTAAATTTATAACTTTTTTGAAGAATTAGGGGTGCATATTGCAACAGTAAAAGATTAGATACTAAAAATGTTAGCAATAAACAATTGAGGAACTAAGATTACATTTTTTATACTTAAATATAGAGAATATTGTTTTCAAAAAAAATATAGAGAATATTCCAACTTTATATATACAATAGTAAAATATGTGTTCCAAATTTAGTAATGGGCCGAAGGATATTCAGCGCTTGGCCCATTTTTTAACAGATCTGGTACTTCATTTTCAACACATTTTGGGCTTTAATTATCAATGCTCTCATCACTCCTATAGACGCCCATAAATAAGCTGACCACACAACTAATTAAAAATGAATTTTAGTTAATAATCAAATATTAAAAAGTCACTAAACAGTTTTTGACAATTGATAAGCGTTAATATAATACACTTGTAAAGTCAACAAATATGTGTGTCATGTTAAAGAAGAGTTTTAGGTCAGGTCTTCCTCAAGTAATTATCAAACTCTACTGCACAATTAGGGCCAAATATGAAGTCTTATAGTAGTAGGGTTATTAGATAGCATAAGCAAAATAATAATAATAATAATAATAATAATAATAATAATAATAATGTGATTCTCGAAATTTTAACAGGATTTGACAAAAAAGTGGAAAGGGATAAAGCAAGGGATGCATGGTGTTTCCAAGTTGTTTCATGGACCAGTGCATGGCAAGGATCCTCCTCGGAATTAATTGCAGCTGTTTTTGACTTTTAGATTAAAACCACACACCCATCGCCATCGCCATTCAGAGTTGGGAACTTCAATATTTAAGCCTATGATTGTTGCATGCAAGGAAAGGAGAATCATTTAGTTTATGCTGCCATAAACATAACTTCTCCATCACTTCCAATACATATTTCTTGCACCAAGAAAATTATTGTAAATATATATTATTCTAGTGTACAATTTTCATATTCCAACCCCTCCCCATCTCATACTTCATATATAACACCAATATAATGTATCCACTCTTACCATATATCTCGTATAAAAAAGATTGAAAAATTTTGTCTACTTTTATTAGAATGTTTAGTTAAATATTTTGACTAGTTGTTATTAAGTAATGTATACTGAGTGTCCAACATTCTGCTATCGAAATATGACTCTAACTATTAAGTGTTAGTTTTATAACCAAAGCAGTCAACGATTCTCTAACAAAACCGTCGAAAAACAAAGTATACATATTGCTAACGAAATTTGGAAAAAAAAGGGTATTGTTACTCATTTAGAGAATAAAGGATTTTGAACCCTTATAAGTAATTTTTAAAGATATTTATACAATTCAAATTGCCAAATAAGGCACGTAAACCAAATATGAAAAGTGGATCACTCAAATCAAAGGCATTAATTAATTACAAATTAATCCTTTAACAACAAAAGGAAAGCAATCTCCTAAATAATGAGGAAGGTGATTTCCTAAAACTAGACTAAGATCTCTTAGCTATACTTTCCAACAGTAAGTCGTCTTGCCTCCCAAGCTTCGGATCTAATGTGCTTAATTATGCTAAGGTCGGTTGATGGAGCACCAGTACCCAACCCATCAATAATAATAATAATAATAAAATTACATCTTTGTTATTACCTATGATTATACATTTTGATGTACTAAGTACTTAATCCTGAGATATACTTCTCATATTTTTGCATTAAAAGAAAAAATAAAAGTAAAGGTATCCACATATTGATAAATGTGTATATATATACATAGCTTATGATAGGGAAGAGTTTGGCTATGCAACAATCAATTCATCAAACCCAAAAAGAAAGGCAGTATTATTATATTTGTACTTGAAAATGATTCACCACTTTTTTGTGTGTGAGATTTAGATATTCAACTAAAAGGAAATTCTTGTTTCTTTGTGGGACATATATGTTACACAATGTGGTACAAATATTCTAATCCACCATACGGACTTATTAAAATAATTGCTTAACGACCAAACATTTTCTTTCACTAAATGTACTATTGTACTTGACATTCCCAACCTATTAAGCACTCTCATAATAATTCTCGTTATTTTTTGCAAGCTCTTCATATTTCCGTGATGCCTTTAGTATTCCAATACATTGTTTAGTAATTTGGGTTACCTAATTAAATATGCAAATATAACATAATAGATATAATAAATGGCTAATTTAGACTACACTCGTTTTGATTTTAAATTCCAGTTTCATGCGACAACTGAGTCTCAATCGACTCCGATTACATTCAGGAGCAACTCTTCCAAGAGTGTTGCTACGTACACATGATTTGGACCTTTTAGTCATATCGTTAAATGCTCCAAACCCATCCGACACCTCTATCTTGATGTAATTATTGATAAGTAGTATTATTATTGATATTAAAAAATGTATGATTGTATTATTATAATTATCGATATTTGAAAAAACAAATAAAATATTATCTTGTAGAGTAATTGATTAACGATTGATCTTGTGTGAGACTGTATTACATGAGACGAATAATACTTTTTAATAAAAACCTACATAGTAATATTTAAAAAATAAATAAATTATAAATCAGTATCACATTTTCACTTATTCTTTTTTATTTTAAGAACGAATAATACTTTACTTATTCACCCCATAAAAGAATATTACATTTTTATTTACAAAATCATACATATTTGAAATCCACTTTATATGAGAATAATGAGAGTCATACACAACAATCAATATAGAAGTTACACGTGCAGTGGTAATATTCAAAATAAGTTTGAAGCATAATATTATAAATTATATTCCTTACTTTCCTATGAGAGTAATACCTTTCACATTAGGAACATTTTATACCGAAGTTTTAGCAGCAACATTGATCCACGATTCGCGGATCATTAAAAAGGGGAATTAATTCTTGTTGGTGATTAAGGAAACAAATCTAATGGATGAAATTCAATTACAGACCATCTAATTCATCATTATATATAGTATAATACGAGTAGTACCATTGAACTTAAGTTCAAACCTTTTTCTTTTTTTTTCTTTTAAAGAGAGAGAAAATATTGAGCAAATCTTTTATCAAAATTTGTCACCATTTAACATGACAATACTCTATTTATATTGTTACGTAAGATGTTGAAAGAATTGGTGAAATTTTTTTGTCCATATAACATGTCCATTAATAAAATTAAAATCAAATTGCATACATCTACGAATTTAATTAGGTAAAATATTACAAGTTTTTCATGTTTTCAATATGTAAACCGAAAAAGTTTGAGAATATATATGAAGAGATAATAGGTATGAATTGCTTAAATATAAGTTTAAGAGTTTGAACTCATGTGTATGTAGTAACAATTTCCTTGGAAAAGCTGCTCTAATGGATCAACCAAGACTCAAATAATTAGTCACAACGTAAGGTGTAGACACTTTTTTTTTTTTTTTCAAACACAAAGAATATTAAGCACTAAACAAGTTGATCATCAAAGGGTGTTGACACAAAAAGACCGTGTGTTGGGCAAAAGCTTGGAGAGCACAATCTATTATCCTACTATTAACCTGCGATGTTGACCATTATACAAGTATAAAGAAATAAAATTAGTAATTCACTATTAATTATAACTTTTTAACGTAGCGATAAGCGTTTGATATTGACAAAGAGATCGATATGGTAGCAATTGAAGTTGAAGAAGCTGCATGTGATTAATTTAGTATAAACAAAAAAGGAAACACGTACAAAAGCTAAGCTATCCCCTAGCACATATATATGTATGGTATATGGATGATGGTTCACAACCAAAGTTTGGGTGTGTCTAGATTTTCTGTGCCATTATATTATATTTCAGATCGAATTGAACATCCAGGACGAAATGGAATAGTATAGTGATGAGAGGTGCAATATAATAAAAAATGTATGTAGGCATTAAATAAAATGGATGGATGGATATGAGAAAGTAGCAGTAAGCTAGATGGGCGTGTGCAATTACTACGTGCACGTTTGGAAGGAGTTAATGATGTTGGCGCATTTTGCGCAAGACACACATACCCATCACCAACATTCATTGTAATCATGTGACACCACACACCTACCTATTTTCCAGGGCTCGACTCCACTGACGTCCTCATGGTCAAGCCTCCTTCTATTTCTAGTCTACTTTCGTCGGTCTCGTCTCCGCCCCAGCTGAAATTCTTGACTTCTTCCTCTTCATCTTTTTATTTATTTGTTTTTTATGCTAACATTCTATGTTGTTTAGCTCACACTATCCGTCATCCAATTCAGGGTGTAATTATAATAATAATTACATTTGTCTGTTGGTAAAAATTTAAACGATTAAGTTTAACATATTAAAACATGACTTTAATTTTTATAAAAGTTAAGGTAAATACGGAATCTATGACCTTAATTAACATTAAACCATAAGTATCGATTTAAACTTGTAATGGAGAAAAAACAATGGGATAGTAGTAATGAAGAAGAAGAAGGCATTGAATAGGTTAGGGCCCCTAAAGCTTATGTTGAAAAATGTATTTCACTGCCCTCTTTGTCTGATTACAAAAATAATGTTTATATTAGCTAGGGTTATAAACTTATGATGTATGGCAATGGTTACAAATAAAGTGCACGTGTCATATGCACTCGAGCTTACCACTATTCATTCTGACATGTATTAGCACATAATCCATTAAGTATAACTCACTCTAGCATCGTCTCAACCATTGAGCATTTCTGGACGTATGTGGCGGAGCTACTAACTCAGTTGGTAATTAATTAACCTTGTCTCGCCATAAAGAGTTATACTATCATGCCTTGCTGAGATCCAAGAGTTAGTTGCCCAAATAAAGATTAGGACTCAATGGTAATTTTCCAAAGAAATATAGTGGTATGCGCTTGATTCGACAATGTTTAATGTTGACTGCTACACAAGTATAAAGAATAAAATTGTATATATTTGTAAGTGATGAAGAAAATCACAACTACGAAATAAAATTGTATATTTATTAGTGAAACGTTTAATCATATCAAATAATATTATACGGGGAGGAAAAAAATAATAATGTTATACTATAGGTGAGATTATGTTATTGTGTGTATAATAAACACTAAAAGGGTAATGCTTCGTTATTATCCTTGAGAGAATTTGACCTATTGCAAATGAAAAAGGTACCTTTGACCAACTGAAAAATGCATTAAATTAAAGGAGTGAAGTGATGGGTTGGCCTGCAGAAAGAATCGCACTACTTATATATGACGAAATTGTGTGTGTGTGTGTATATATAAAGGTCCATCTCAGTAAAAGACAACTATTGAAAGTATAGTAAATGATACAATAACCTTCTCATGATTAATAAAGAATATAATGATGTCCAATATATTTCTATTCACATTCTATTTTTTTTTTCACTTCATATTTCCATATGCAAAGGGTTTTCAGTAAATAATAGGTAATAGCAAAACACAAATCTAATGTTTATAATTTATTGTATTAGATAAATTGTGACATATTTATGAGTATTTAGAATACTCGATCCCATCCATAATCTCGACATGTATAGTTATAGTTATAATTTTCGAAAAAAAAAAGAATAAAAGAGGAAAGAAAATAAATGGTTAAAGAAAAGGAGAACTGAAGAAAGAAAAGGCAAGGTAAAAGTGAAATAAAGGCGAAATGGACATATTTGAGGGAGACAAATGGGTGGAAACAGAAAAGGCAAGGCAAATGAGATGAGGAAAAAGATGACATAAATTTTGGGAATAATGCATCAATAAATACAACTCCCAGTCTACCTCAGCATCGTACGTACGTGTAGGAGAACAGAAGTTCGTCACCCATAATTCTACCCAACCCAACCCATCCCACTGCACTACGTACCTGCGGGCACTGCACCAACCAACACCTTTGCCAACCAAACAAGCCATGTCGCACCCCTCGAAACACAACTCCACTTATCAATTAATTTAAACAAAATTTAAGAATTCTGTTCGTTTTATTATATTACCCCTCATAAATTTCAAGATTCAATTCTTACCAAAAGTCATTATTTATTAAATACATCTCACAATTTACGTTTTTCATTACTGAAAGTCCTCGCTATGATCCACTAGAAGGGTAGGGGTATGTGAAATCTGATAATATAACCAGGATATGGGTGATAGGGTCTTTTCGCTCACCTTGCCGATGACGTATACTACTTGAGACTTCATTTCCTTATTGTCACATTACTATCACAGTCTCACTTTAAGCACTAACCATCACACAGACTTAACATACCTAATTAAAGCAGTAAGGTTTGTTTAGGATTTGTTAAGGTGGCCAGTGTATCTACATGCATCGCATCATATATCATATCATGTCAACAAAGGTCAAACGTTTGAATAGTTAGCTTGCATTGTCTCCTCCCAGAAAACATCTTTTCCATTCCTTGTTCCCAGTGTGACCTTTGCGTGGGTCAACTATATTCTCACCCACCCACCCCAACGCCCACAAATTATAGCACTTGAGTGCATAATTTGGAGTAACCGACTCATTTAAATTTAAATGCTCCTCCTCTATTCCATTTGATTTGTTAGATGAGACTTAATTGTAATTATTTTTAATTTAATTTAATTTTTATAATATTAAGTTTAATATTAGTATATAAAATTTATATATTTAGAAACTACATTAAAAGTATTATTAAACACAAAAAAAAAATCAAATTTAAAAATTACTAAAAAACAATGAAGAAAGAATTAATTTGACCAATAAATAGTAAATATGCTAAACGAAACGAGACAGAGGGAGTAATTAAAGCTCAAAGTTTTGAGTTGGTTTAAAAATCAAAACTCAAGCACACTAATATTTTTAAATCGAGTTCAATTCCACGTAAGCTCGAGCTATTCAAGTTTGAATTTTCAATATTTTACACAATATAATAATAATAATAATAATAATAATAATAATAATTAATATTATTATTATTATTATTATTATTTGACTACAAAATATGATAACAAAATTTAATAGTAAATCTCATTATAATTATTTTATAATATGTAGATTTATTACCTTAATTTATAATATTATATTTATATTACTTTTTAATTGATTAGATTCACAAGCTATTCCAATCAAGTATTTAAGATACTTGGATTCGACTTGATTTGTTATTTGAATTATTTGAGTTTGAACTTAACTTACAATAATTGAATTAAATTCAGACATTTGTAGTTCAAAAAAAAATTCAGACATTTGTCGAATCAAATTCGAACAATTAATTATAAAACTCATAATTCATAAATAAGTGAGACTTATTTAATTAGGTAAATATTATTTGGCTTGGCTAATATTTTATTCAATGGCGTGTCATGTGATAAACGCCACAACCCTTTACAGTCATTAGATACCCATAAGTTGAGTAACTATACTTTGATCAACCAAATTAAAGTCATGTCAATACTCAAGTTGGTTTGATGATTTAAATTAGTAAATCACAAGTTTGGTGTGGTTTATTTACTTTCTTAATTTAAGTCGGCCATCTATCATAATCTATGCTAGTTTTTTCTGGACCGGGCAATTTAGACTAGTTTATCTTTTTGTAATATTTTGTCAATTAGGATCATAAGGTGAGGTTTACTCCGTGCATAATCTGGGTAATGAATGTGAGTTTTTTGGGTGACTTAAAAATTTTTTATAAAAAAAGGTTTACATTTTTTATAAAATATTTAGTAAAGATTAGTAGTATATAGCTTTAATAAATGAGAACCATCGTCTTGGCACTTCTTCTACAAGACGTCTTAGCAAGAGGTACTAAAAAATAAAAATATTATTATTATTAAATAAAAAATTACACCACTTTAGTAGTTGAAACTCTTTGTCTTTGTTTTCGCCTTCGTCTCCACTTCATGAAGACAAAGTGCTTCATCTAAGAAAAGAGTAATTGCTTTTTCACGGGTGTAATTCAAAATTTTCTAATAATTGAATGGTTTAATTCTTCTAATTTGAATGGCTTGAACCCGTCATCCTAACCATTACATTATTGAAGAATTTGTGGCGAGATCGGAAAATTGGATTATAAAAAAAAAAAAAATTGTTCTCCCTTCAAAAAAAAAAAAAAAAAAAAAACAGAAAAAGGAAAAAGAAAAAGAAGTTGAACATGTTGGGAAATTGGCGCCGTACAGAGAATAGAGATAAAGTGCAGGTCGGCACTCATCATAATTATCAAACCGTTACTTATCTCTCAATTTCACCACACACTAATAATAGTCCAAACCGTTACGAATTAAACAAATATAAAATAATAAACCGTTACGAACCTCTCATTTTAACACACTGCAAAGCAAGCCATCCCACAAAATGCTTAGTCAAAAGCCCAAAACCACGGTACATTGGAATAGAACACATACAATATCAATTCGTCGGATAGCGACTATACATTTTCCTGTAAATAAAAAAGCACACCACTAAAAGTACAATGAATCTGATCTTTATTTAAAAGATGAGCTGTGTGCCTGCATATATCTAGAGTTAGTGTTCATGGTGAGTTTTTTTTTTTTTATTCTAATGTAACATCAATGTTAAAATATAATCCAATGTGGTTGTAATAACATTTTGGGTATGTGTGATTGTATTCCTACCTCATCGAATTAGGGTTTCTTTGAATTGTAGCAAAGAATTTCAAGCATTTATGTATCGATCGAATTATGGTTCAAATCAAATGAAATGTTATAATAAGATTTGAAGCAATTAGTTTGTTTTTTACTTTATTTTTTATTTTTTTTTTACTTGGGTGATCTCAACTTTGTCAAACTAATTCTAAACTGTACCCACAAGACACCATAATGAGTCTTCAAGTGTACTACTTTTATTGTGTATTAATTGATCAATTTTGGATTAGTATTGTTTTAATTGTGACTAAAATGTGAAATCATTGTTGTGTTATGTAGGTAAAAAGGGCAATTTCAAGAGAAAACTGAAAAAAAAAATGGAGCAAAAATGAGGTCTAAGGGCTATAAAAGGGGGAGGAGGGATAAAAATTAGAGAGTTAGCTAGTTAGTCAATATTTTTTAGAATTAGACTAGAGATTATAATAGAAAAAAATTCCATTCATGTTTATAGTCTTTAAAACCCAGATTGCAATTTATAATTTTAATTTCAATACAAGTTCTAGCTAGATTCAAGCTCACTTTCTACATTTGAAGCAATGACTGAAGGCTTTGATTTACAAGTTTTATCTATAAATATATAAGTTAATTCTAATTTCTTTTTATTACAATTTTACCTTTGTGATTGTTTACTTTGAACTATTAATTATCTTGTGATTGTTATGGATTACTTGTTTGATCTTGAATCTATCTCTATTTCTACTTTGATCATGCTTGAATAGTTTATCTTTGGATCATTCTACCTAATCCAAGTTCCTATTTCCCTCCACCCTTCTTATTTATTTTTAATCATTTCAATTATTACTTGTTTTGTTACTTGCCTTATCCTATTGCCACTGAATTAGGGCATTTCTTGTGCAATATATGTGGACCTCTTTTGTTATTTCTTTTAAGACAAAAAACTATATAACAAATTAAATAAAATCTTGCGGCGAAAACCATAAATATTTGTCGATGTGAAGGGTTGATCTACCATAAAAACCACTTATAGTAAACAATAATTACAACATTATAAATACGCGTAGTTAGTTACTAGCGCTGTTTATGGCTGGTCTTATTGATGACATGCCAAAGTGGTTTTTTTTTTTTTTTAATTATGTTCTAAAATTGTCTTCTCATTCATTGCGAGACATTTTAAACACACAAATTAAAATAAGTGAAGAAAAATGAATTTAGTCGTACAAATTGATCTCAACCAGAACACTAAAATATCACACAATATGCACGAAGCTGATGAAGAACGTAAAATTTCTGAGACATGCTATTAGGTAATGGTGTATCATCTTAATTAAGTAACTAACTAGTGTATTATTTAAGGATTTGGACACATAGGAGGATTGGAATCAGTGTTGGAACCGAATTGTCGGCGTTGGAAGGACCCAGCCGTTAGTATACTTACGAATCTGTGTTTGCCTCCATTTCCACATCATCACCATGCTATGCATCTTAGCATTTACCTGAGACGATATATAATTATAGAAGGAGAAAAAATCATCACACCATTGAAATGTCGTTAAAGAGAGCCCAGTCCATCCTAAATAACTACCCAACATTCTCACCTCTTTCTGCACACATTTCATCTCTCGTTTCCATAAACGCCCAAACTAAAAAATATAATAATAATAATAATAATAATAATAATAATAATAACAATGATTGTAACGTATGAATAGATACTACAATGCAATAGAGTCAGTATAACTCAAAAAAAAAAATGTTTGTGACGTAAGCTTTTGGTCAAGAGTCGACGCCTCATCATCAGTGCACTGCTTCCCTATAAACACTATTCGCGATTTGATTCTTTTGCTTAATTACGAATATTGCAAACTTAAAAATTTTGCAACCATTATAAAATTGACTTGTATTTTTTTCTATTAGAATACTCAACTAATGATAAATTTTGATGACAGCTGACCCGTGCACATTTCGTGTGGTGGTGTGGTGGTTGTGGGTTCCTCTTTATGTAAAAATGCTTAATTTTTATATACAAATTATATATAAGAACATACACCCACATAAAAATGAGGATTGATGATCTTATTTCATTCATTTGGAAAGATTAATGGTTGAAAGTTGCTGAAAAATAATGAGAAAAAAGTGCAAGGTCAGTGCACAACTGTTACCCGAAAGTAAGATATGGGTAAAGACACCTATGATCCTAGCTAGCAAAGGATCACGAGAAAGTAAACCAATCCACCTGTGACAATTGGCAAAAGATCCGGAAAATTTCCTACCAAAAATAAAAAGTTTTTTGACCTATCCATACTAACATGAATTAAACCCAATTCAAAATATTTCCTACTAAACTAAATATATATAAATTATTATTTGGTTCAAATATCAGGTTTCAAAACCGTTGCACATATATATGCCCGCCCCAAGTTTTAAGTATAGTAACTTAGTAAGTAAAGATCTATATTAGGTAGAGGTTAAATTAAAGTTACATAAAAAAATTCAGATCTACTTTGAATAATTTAGTCATCATTATATGTATAATAATTACTCTCCGTGTATCTTATTTTAGTTATACTATACTTATTACTTTCTTTGATTTGAAACCTAACAATAAAAGTATAAAACTAAAGATGAAAAATCCGAGTGGGTAATTTAATCCAGGCCAGTAATTATTTTTTTTAGCAAATGCGAGGAAAGTATTAAATGAAGTGAAATTAAATAACCCTCGAGTCAATCCAAAATTTTCATAATTACCCTCTCATCACCGCTTTACCATTCAAACTTCAAACCCTAAATAGTTATGAGGACTAGTACAGTTTTAATATATATTATATTATACATATTTCTATCTCGCATATCTCTACACCGCTATACACCCCATCACTAATTTTATTTTTTTTTTAAAAAAAAAAAGCTTCTACAGGGGGGTTAGGGGTGGGAGGGGGGGGGGGGGG